>NC_049209.1:48392806-48692806 GCF_013347855.1 Anguilla anguilla
AGGCTTGGCGTTGCTTGCCAGCGCTACAAGAGCTCCTTAGCGATACGCTCAGCGGCACTGTTGGACCGAGCAGGCCAAGAACTCAGGATGAGAAACGAGCCCTGCCAGGGATTCAGCGGGGCAAAGCACAGAGAACTTGAAAGGATAATAAAACAGGCATCATTTTAAGTTTTTCTTACTGTCAACGTATCATATGAAAAGACCGAAACCTACATTCCGTTTTCCATTTCGCGTGTACCGAAACCCTCCCTCCCGGAGTCGCCGTCCCGCCACGCGGATCTGCCTCTCCCGGTCCCCCACAAGCACGGAGAGAAAGCTCCCTTTCCTTTCGCTCGTCGACTCTGTAAGTCCGCATAGCGCGCGCGTGTGAAATTCACAGATCAGCTCGGCCATCTGTCAGTGGAAGTAGAAAGAAGGGAAAAAAAAACGTTGCGGAAAAAGACACCCAAAAAAAAAAACGAGGCGGAATCTCATTTGTCCGTGGTTCCTGTAAGGCTTTACCGGCCTGCGAATGCAGCCATCATCGCGCGTTTGACTCAGACGCCCGAAAGCGTTCTGTTTTTGGTTTTGTTTTATATTTCATTTTGTTGTTTTATATTCTTTTGTTGCTCCGCTCCCTATCGCTTTATCAGCGGTGACAGCGGGCCTCCGCAGCAGCCGTAGCTAAATAGTTTTCGGGGTTCCCGAGGACTCTGGGGACGGGGAGGAACGCGAGCGGGCGCTTAGAGGCGCTCCGGCTGGCGGGCGGGTTTCGGCTCCCTCTGGGGTACGGCGAAGGGACTCCCGAGCGTGGAGCGTGGACGAGGGCTGCGGGTTCGAGTCCAAGCCCTGCCCCGGTTGAACGGGGGGCAAAGCGTTTCTCCCCCCCTGGGGATGTCGCCCAGCCGTGAGAAAGAAAAAATAAACGTAGCGTCGAGCGAAGCCCGCACTCTCCTGCCGGGCGGCCATTTTGAGCCGCAGCGCCACCGTGGAGAGCCGGGGGAGTTCAGCCCAGGAAAATCTGGGGCGTTTGGAACCAATTAAAACAAAATGGGCTGCCGGCTTCTTCCTTTCTTTCACAGCTTCTCAGCTTTTTTTTTCTGAGCTCACTGTCTCTCGGTTACACAAAGAAATATCTTCCACACACACAGAACAGGAGTTTGTGAGTATGTGTGTGTGTGCGTGTGTGTGTGCGTGTGCATCTGTGCTTGCGTATATGTGTGCTTGTGTGCGTGTGTGAGTGAGTGTGCCTGTGTGTGTGTGTGTGTGTGTGTGTGTGCATGTCTTTGAGCGTGGGTTTGTGTGTTTATGCATTAACTTTGCATGTCACTATGGACAATCTCGCAGTGTGATCTGAATGTTGTCAATACGTGGTCAAATATGCACATCATTGTCACTTTCGATGCAATACCTTATACTGCTGTGAGACATATGTTGTTTTAAAATACAAATTATACAGGAATGAATGGCAGAAAGAACTGTACCCCAGGCTGTATAGGAAAAGCTCCCTTTCCATTTCTTTTGGTAGGAACACCATTCTTCTTGAACCAGTCTGCACCCCTTACAAATGTTTTTTTTTCAGCGCAGTCAGGGGCAAAGCAGGAGGTGAACCCGAAGCACGATAATACATAATGGATGAAGAGCAAAGACGGATTTCCTGGACCCGTAAAAACTGTAAGTGGATCATCTCTAATTCTCCTGCATTTCAGAGTCTTAAGTGTTAAGCCTGCTAACTGACTGCAGTCGCTGTGCTCCACCTACTGTGCATCAGTCCTGGAATTCAATAGCAGGTAGTACCCAAGACTCTTCACTTGCAAACCTCGGCCACAAGAGGGCAGTAAAACTTCTCACATTAAACCAGGAGGAAAACAATTTGCAGGGACACTCAAACAAAGGAATTTTGGACACCAGGCTAAGAATGACTAACTAGGGCACAAAACCAAAAGTTATTTGATTTAACACAGTGGGTATTTATTAATTTTACTTAAACAAGGCAAAAATCTAATCAAGAGAGTAATAAACTTGTCAACACTCATCCTAAATCGATTTTTCTAACAATGTTGCCACTCATTATAACAAAATTTTATGTATTTTAAAAATATTTTTAATAAAATTCTCCCCCTGGGATCAAACGCAAACAGTTCTTGTAGGCAACCAGTGATTGCTGGTTTTTATGATTTCCTTCCAATCAGCAGTGAAATTGGCCTTAGAAACATGAAATGTGGATTCTTTAGTTCATAAGCACCACGTGCTGAAACACACCAAAAGTCAGCAGAGGCTGTGGCCCTCCAGTACTTATGTGTGAGGTCCCTGATGTAATATCAGAGCTGTGGAGAATGAACAGGACATGTCCCCAAATGATGGCGGAGCAGGTGTCGCTGAGGCTAATTTGCATGTGATTGTACGCCTGCTCTTCACTACTAAAAGGTCAACAGCATGTATCGTTCAGGACAAGCGGTAACACAGTGGGGGGGCCGGACAAGCTCAGAGCTGGAATTCAATTAGATCTCGCCGAGGAGCGACTGCATCTTCAACAGCGGAGATCGCTCGTTAACCTCCCACAGACGGGGTCGTGACCTCGCTGATGTCATAACAGATGCTCTTACTGTCCCCTTCGAGGCAAGCCAGGTCCCCCCTTTAAGAAGAGTTGAACCTGTAAAATAAAGGGGGGTTTTGTTTCATTGCTGGTTAAATTAAGGATAAATAAAGTTTTATTTTAAAACGGGAATAAAACTCGCAGCTCCTCCCGCGGGCGCGCGCGCTTGTCCTCGTGAGGGTGCATCACCTCGTTCCCGCGCCGCGTGCAAGCACAGCCAAACACCGCCCTCTTGTTTAGGGTTGGGAGGGGGCGCGGTTGGGACCGCTCCCCGGGCCTAATTGCCCATTCTTTTCAAATCGCAATTAGGGAAAATCAGAGTGGACGATGGAGGCTCCTGATTAGCCATTATCTGGCATCAGCGTAATTGTTACAAATCTCCCTGGTTTTTTTTTTTTTTCCCTCCCTCTCTTTCTAATATTGTGTTTTCCCTATTTCAGGGAGACAGAATGTTTATGACTAATCTCTCTGTTTTGCTAGCTTTGATGTCAGCGCCAGCACGTCAGACTATTTTTCAGCAGTCTGTGTTTTGAAATTCTTGAACGAGTTGTTTTTGCTTCGAACGAGGTGATAAGCGTGCGATTGCATTTGAAAATCTTTTATTGCTTTTGCGATATGTCACTTTGGACGTGGAAGTTATTTGACGCAGAACTTCCAAGGATTTTCTTTTGTATAACTTTGTTTGCGTGGCGGTGCATTGTTTCAAAAGAATGGTGTTTCTTTACACTTTACAGTTGTTCATTAACCAGAAGAACAACAGAGGATGACAAAGAATGAACAATGAGTCAGATTCCACCTAGGGGACATGACTAACAGCTCTTCTTTCTGTTCTACAGAAGGAGAAAAAAGTCTCTCGGCTCTTTGACTATGGATAGCTGCCGAATGACAACAGGAAATGACCCGCTAAGAACAGGAAGTGCTGCAGGGTGACCAGTAGCAGGGAAGAGGAAGGATGACGGCTGCAGGGCAGATGTAGGGCCCCTGCAGCAGCGGTTGGGAGGAAGGAAAGAGCTGTGAAGACTGGGGGGGAGGCACAGGGTTCGCTGGCCACGGTGATGACTGTTTAATTGCATGTCAATCATCGAGGTACAAGACCACAAGGCCAGAACACCGCACAAAAATACTGTGTAAAATCTTGTGTGCATGTAAGTGCGCTTGCACGCAAATGGACATGCACACATGCGCACACACACACACACACACACACATACATGTACACACAATTATGCAAGTGTTCATTTGACACTAACAAATAACATTTGGTCCCAATATCTGTAAGTTCAATTAACACTGGACATAACACTGTACTGTGCACACATACTCATACGCATACTCATCGATTCTAATATTTGTGAGAATCTATGAGTATGTGTTTGAGTATGTTTGCTCAGTAAAACAGTGTTTCTGTCTGTCCCCATGTTATCTAGATTCCCATTCTAGATACGAGTGTAAAAGTGCTTATGTACACCCACACACACAAAGTCTGTGGCTCATGGTCCAGGCCTGTTATTTCGGTCACTTCTATGCCAGGACAGGGCCGTGTGGTTCAGTCGGGATCTGAAACCCTGCAGCGTTTGAGTCTGCTTCCCAGGTTCTGCCACTGCTGGTGCACACATGAGCTGCCAGTCCCCCACCCCCCCCCTCCCCTCCCCCATCTCCCCAAAATCTCTGATCTCTTTCCACAGAGCCGCACGCTAATATACGATAGGGGAATGGGCCAATTATGGGGCTTAATGATAAACTGCTGTAGTCAAGCGGGGCGGGGTGGGGCCGAGCGGGGGGGGGGGGGGGGGGGCGGCTTTTATGGGAATAACGCTATGCCTGTGGGACAGGCCTGTGGGATGGTCGGGTTTGCGGGGGTGGGGGGGGCACCAGGGTGCACAGCGGGACACAGACACCCTGCCCCTCCGCTCATCCCAGAAAAATCCTGAGGGGAGTTTGATTTTGGGGTTGGGGTCTTGTGTGTGTGTGTCTACGTTAGGCTGGGCTCCTTAGCGCTCCCTAGTGGCCGCTGCGGGTTGCGGTTTCGGGAGCGCGGTCTGACCGTCTCCTCTGGTGTTAATAGACAGGAAATCCAGGGGTGTGTGTGCGGCGGTAACAGACGGCTCCACCACAACCCCCCGAAAAGGCCGGGGGCCCGTATGCGGATGTCACAGCGAGTTTTTACCAGCACTGTCCACAGCAGCCCTCCCCTGCAGCACAACCATGACACTGCATGAGGAGCCAGCATCTACCACAAACATGCTTTTCTGAACCATTTTCATACAATCACCAGCGTTAATCACAAGGAGCCGGGGACTTACCGTCGCGTTCTCAGGCTTTCCCAGAATGCCCGGGCCGGGCCCAGAGGGCGGATGGCCAGTCCGTGAACCCGGAGCGCCAGCGGCAACCGCTAACGCTCCGCGGTGGGCGCTAACGCCACACCCACCCTGAAAAAAAAAAAAGCTCACGCCAAGCAACGTCCTGAACACGTTTTATAATTACAAATACAGGTGAAGGTGAATTTGGCAAAGGTGCGTAAAACACTTTCCAGTGCATCGTAGAAATGTCTTAGCATGATTATTTTATAACGTTTTCAAGGTTAAAAAATCCTGCATAGTATGCCATTAATGTGTCTACACATCTAAGCGAATCAGTGATTTGTGTATTTGCCCATAAAACACGGGTGAAGCGTAGAAGCATCTTGGTGATTTGGCTATCTTTCCAGTGTATTCCGTTTCCATGGCGGCGATGAGGTGAAAGTTCTCGAGGCAGAGCGTCGGGAAAGAGAAGGTCCCCCCGCCGCTTGACGCGGTTAAGGCAGCTCGTTGTCCCGGATCTCGGCGTTCACGTTCAACCATTCCCCGGAGCCATGGAATTCTGGGTAAAAACGGAGAAAGACGTGGCCCGCAAGTGAACCGAGCCGAGCAATGCCTCCATCCAAATGCCAGCGACGTACGCGCGCCGTGCAGTATATATGCACAGTAAATTTAGCGGGGACTTCAAAAATAAAACTGTCCGGAGCTGAGCTATATCACTAAACCTTATGGCCCATTTCAAGCCTGATATGAGAAGAAGTCAAATTTATGGTGGTTTTTTTTTTTTTTTATCTCCTCCTTACTACTTCTCTCATCTCCCACTCCTTCGGACTGTAGTCTCATTATTCCAGGAAGAGCATCCATTGATAAATGAATAATCGGCCACGTGTAATCTATGGTCATTTTTCTTGTAATCCTGAAATATAAAAAAAAAAAAAAAAAAGGAAAAACACATGGGCTCGGTATTTATAGAATATCGCGTTTCCGTGTGTCTTTCCCCCAGCTGTGGAAGCCGCAGTTGGCAGCGGCCCAGAATGCTGTTGGACCCCTGCTTCCTGCTTTCCTCTGAGCGGTCTGGAAACAGCCGAGATGAGATTGTGAATGATTCTGAACGACTGTAAAAATGATGTGATGCTGCATTCAACTCTCTCAAAAAGAAATGGTCATGTCTTAACCAGTAATCAGCCCAGAACCTTCGCAGATTAGCTTTATGCTATCTGTAAAAAAATTGTCTTGTCTTAACCAGTAATCAGTCCAGAACTTTTGCAGGTTAGCTTTGCGCTATCCGTAAACCTATTTGAATAATAGAAACACTAGTAATCTAGTACATCAGGCTGTGACTAAGGATGTTTTTTCTGCACCGTTATTCTGCCCTGACTAAGTTTCACAGTGGTCAGTGGCTTATCGAATATGCTTCCTACTCGATGACTGTACGCTTTGACCTCTGAGCCGCCGCAAACGGCTTTCAGCTCAGAAGAAAAGGCCCTTAAATGGAAGGGCTGTCTCAGGCCGTGGTTAGCCTCGGTTAGCCGTGGTGTCACAGCCCGCCCGGTGGAGCTCTGAGAGAACAGAGGAGCCGTGTAAAAACGCGCACGGAGAGGCTCGCGCGGGACAGGTCACGCGACTCCCCTCTGAGCCTCGAAGCCGCTCGCCGTGGTCGTTTACAGCGACGCCTCGAATGTACGCGGTGTCCCCCCCCGCCATCTCAAACTACGGAGCCCCTCCCCCCCCCGCCTCTCCTCGCCCCTCTCTGCCACGGCTGGCGATGCCCCTGTCTCGGGCGGCAAAGGTCCAGCAGCCCAGTCAGAAACACGGACCTCCCCGACCCCCGAAAACAGCCGTCGTTTCACCTGCCGAAAAGCTGGCGGGAACAGAAGTCCGGGGGGGGCAGGGGGGGCGTTAGCGCCCGCCGCGGAGCGTTAGCGGTCGCCCCTGGCACTCTGTGGGTTCACGGGCTGGCCGTCCGCCCTCCGGGGCCCGGCCCGAGCTTTCTGGGAAAGCCTGAGAACGCGGCGGCGAGCCTCGCTGGAATGCGGCCTGTTTTCTTTGGAGCCTGGAGCGGCGCGGTCAGGGCACACGGGCGACGCGTCAGAGAGCGCCAGGCACGGCTCGAGGCTCGGGGGGGGGGGGGGGGGGCGGGGGCCGGGGGCGGGGGGTATGGGGTGTTGGGGGGGTGGGGGCAGAGGAATTTTAATAGTGAATGATGCACGATCACGAAAATGGCGCCATGCTGCACGCTTGGTAAACAGTCTGTAAGCGCCTATTCAAAAAAATAATAATAACGCATTCATACTCATGCTTTAATTCCCCCCCCCCATTATTATTATTTTCCCACAGCTTTAAATTTTATTATTATTATTTTTTTTAATCCAACTTTATTAAATTGAAGATGCAAAGAAAAATGTCTTAAATGTTGTAGTTCTGCGAGTGAGGGACAGGGGGCGACAACGTGCTGTAGATGAGATTGAATGCCGAGCCGTGCATTAAGAGGGGATTGGACATCTTCACCTCGGTGCTGCTGGATCAGAAGTATGTACAACGAAAGAAATCGAACCTGTACTCACACATGAGTAAGTCTTGATTTAACACAACGTTTAGAAAGAACAAACAAACATTTGCATTTAATTATCATTTTTTAAATATCTGAATATAGCCTCAGTACATTACTGTATGTCTGACTAGTTGTGACTATTTTTGTCATCTGTCAGGTGTCTTTTATCCACATGGTGATGAAGAAACACAGCAGAAACCGATCAGTCTGTTTGGTACTGCTGCTCTTGGCACGTGCTATTCAATTTTGACCATTCTACTCATGTGTGAATGCTGGCATATAAACTAGTCAAGATGTGTGTGCAGTTTGCTTTCTCTCTGCGATCTTGTTATTTGGACCTTGACCTGTTTTCCGGGCGAGAGGACATCTTCTTTCAGCAAACAAGGCCTCCAGTAATTGTCCTTTTCTTGATCGTGAAACATTCTAGCGCGACTGCTAACCATTTTTGCAGAAATGTCAACTTGTTGTGAAAAATGACACTTGTGGTTATAATTCACAGTTTTTTTTTTATCTTACAAAACTTCACAGTAAGAAAAAAGTGATGATGAAGCAGATCAGGCAGGATAATCACACCTAATACTGGGTTCAGGTGCTAGGGGACTATCTTGCCATCGCGACAGACTGAAATGTCAGACAATTAAGTGTGTGTCAAAGGCTGTTCTGTGGTGGATTTTCACGCACGCAAGGCTTGGTGCGTAGTGTCAAATCAAATCAAAACAATTTTGTTTGTGTGGTGCATTTTTTACAGAAAACAGTCACAAAGACACTTAGCAGAGTAGCAGAAAAAGAGCAAAAACCAGGCCTGAACCCACAAATAAGGTAAAAAAAAAAAAAATTAATAAAAAATAACTCCCCAGTGGGAAGAAATCTCAGGAGGAACCCGGCTATAGAGGGGGGAGCCCATCGTCCACTGGCCAGCCTGGTGTAAAGCAGCAGAAGAATGGAATGTAACAGAAATGGTATTAAGAGATCTATCAAAACCAATACAATGGGTTGAGCAGGTTACAGTCGTGGTAATAGACGAGCTGGAAAAGCAGAGGTCCAAACGAAGGGGAGCTTGGTGTGCAGTTTAGAGGGGCGCGGTGAAGCAGTTTAGCGGCAGCTAAAGCTAAAGCTGTCTGTCCAGTCGCACGCCAAGTCGTAAAAAGCTACTGACTGACGTGTCGTGCGTGAGCTAGCCAGGGTTTGTGGGGACGCACCTGGATTCGGCACCTGAGGTCAAGGACGCGACCGGACCCGCGGAACCTTCTGGTGGGGCAGAACTTCCTCACGAACGTCCCGGGTCACCTTACAAACCCCGCTCTATTAAAGCAGCGCGATAGAGCCTCGTTAAAAAAAGAAAATGTGAGGACAAAGACCATGGAAATGCTGGCCAAGGAAAACACCGCCCAGACAAAAATGATAGTCCGCGCCGAAGCTCTGCAAACTGTGAAATTACCCGCTTATGAAACATAAATATATGTACGTTGGTTATGCTGTCAAACGGTGTGTAAGAAAAGCCATAACTCACACAATATTCTCACATGATTTTGGGTAGAGCAGAGAGCCGTCCTTCAGCTTTAACAGAGAAATTACCTTGTCACGACTCACAGAACTAAGATTCTCATCTGAATCCGACAGTATCGAAACACCGCATACAGGTATTTTGTGCTTCAGGTCCATCCCAGAATTCATTCAGCTATTGTTTAGAGAGCCAGACCTGTGTTGGGAGGCCTGGATACGTTCCACCGGTTTCTGCTTGATTGAAACTGGCCCGAGCCTCTGCTCTGCCAGCGTAGCAGAAATGATACCGTAAATAAAGTTGGACCAAATGTGAAACGATCAAACCCTCATAGAGGGAGCTGGGGGGGGGTAAGTTCAGCAGCAGACCGTGTTCATTGTGCAAATTGCCTCAACTGCGCGGCTTTTCCAAATTGAGCCCCTCGAGAGGGCTGGTCTGTTGGTCTTCGCGTCTCCACCTTCCTGCTATCTTTGGTCTGTGGTTAGTTTGTGGAAAAAATGCAGGCCCAGCCACCCAAGTGACTCTAAAATGACTTCACAAAATGGCTTTTTCTCAGGCACTTACGGGCCCTGAAACAACACAACCGACATGCAAAAATACACCCCTCCCCCCACACACACTCTCTCTTTCTCTCTCTCTCCCTCTCTCTCTCACTCTCTCTCTCTCTCTCTCTCTTGCTCTGTCTATCTCTTTCTCACTCTCTCTCCTCCCTCTCTCTCTTGCTCTCTCTATCTCTCTCCCTCTCTCTCTCTTTTACTCTCTCTCTCTCTCTTGCTCTGTCTATCTCTTTCTCACTCTCTCTCCCTCCCTCTCTCTCTTGCTCTCTCTATCTCTCTCCCTCTCTCTCTCTTTTACTCTCTCTCTCTCGAGCACAGGGAGATGAAGAAATGTTGCCATTTAAAAGCCGATATCGTGCGGTGCTTCCACAGCGAGGCCAGTAAAGTTCACGCTCTTATTTCTTTTTCTTATCACTCCTACACCCTCCCTTCGTTCACCAGCCACAATAAACAAGGCTCGTCTAGACGACGGACGTTTTTCAAACTTTTAAGCAATTTTCTGGGATTTATACCTCACTGACTTAATTAAAAAGGTTATCGGGCCACTCTTATTTCATATGTGAACAGTGTTTTCTGTCTATTGCATGCGGCAGCTAAGGTTTCTAAACCCTTGGTTCAAGACTTCACTGAACAACCTGCACAAAACAATTGATTTCTTATCAGTTCTGTCAGGTTTAAGATTACTGGCATTTATAGTCCATAATGGTAAATAAAATTACATAGTGAATTATAATAATGTATTAATTCTCTGAGTAAAGTAATGAGTGATTGTACAGTATCGGACCTGTATTTCGTAGTTGTTCCAATGAACTTATCGTACGTCTCTTAGAATAAAAGCGTCTGCCAAATAAATGTAATGTAAACGCTTGTGGTGACTACTCTTTGCCATAGACACTGGCAGTTTTTCTTACTGTGGAGGTGAAGTAACCAGGAATTGACACAGCATGACACCAAACAGCTTACAAGTCCCTTTTTTGGCCTCCCAGGAAAACCCTTTTTTGAAGGCGGGTTCCAAAATGGTACTCAGCGGCCTATCGCACCTCCTACGCAGTGACGCGGCCGGCGTCCGGGGCCAAGTTCGGGCGAAGCGCGCAGACGCACATGCAAGCGGGACACGCAGCCCGGGCCGAGGTGAGAAATCCCCCTCTCCCACAGAAATCCCCCTCTCCCACAGAAATCCCCCTCTCCCACAGAAACCACATCTCCCTGCTGAGAGAGAAACCGCTGGCTATAACAGCAGGCCACAGTGAAGGCCCCACACACACACACACACACACACACACACACATACACGCATGCATGCATGCATACACACACACACACACACACACACCCATACACACACGCATACACACACTCACACATTTAAACACACACACATACACACGCACACACACACGCGCGCGCACACACACACACACGCACGCACACACACACACAGCTCTGCTGAATGTACGTACTGCAGAATGGACACAGCCGAGCAGGTGGGTTAACTCTGCATTATCATACGTCCTTACTGGTAACCATCAGGCACTGAAAACACGGCATGCGATTTCACTTATGAAGGAACAAAAGAGCAGCTCAGATGAACCGAGTCGAAAACTGGAGCCCTTTTCTCGCATGAATATTCATATTGATGATGTTTTCCTGTGGTCTGTGTTATAAGGGGAACATTGAAATGGTTCAGGGAGATGTGTCATCCCAGTCTCACGCACATTATATGCGTATAGCCATTTCACTACCCACACACTTTTGCAGCATTGCATATCGCCATTATTGAACACACTGTACTTCTACCAGTTTTAAGGTCCTAACATAAATGTAGAAATCGAGATATCTGTACCCCGTAGTCACTCACCTATACACTAGTGTCATGGCAGGATACACAATTGTATTTATGCAGGCTACACAAGCCAGAGGCACGTCCGCATCTACCAAGTTAGAGAGCGATCCGTATAGAGCCACACTACTGGCAGAAAGTCTCCTTCATCTACGCATAACTGATAGCAAAGAGAAAAGGTTAAAACACTCTGTACTTCGCCACTCAGATACGTCCGTTGTTTGGTGTATCTGAGGGGTTTTTTTTACAGTAGTCGAATCAGAGGAGGTGAAATGCTAAACTTGGGTGAGTTCAATTGTTTCAATGAGGCCTAGATTAAGAACAAATTGACATGTATTTTCACAGCTTTCAATGTATATACACCATATGTATATTCAATAACTCCATTGGTTGCTGTGACTTATCGTGGAATTAAAGTCAGTCGATGACCAATAAAGCAGTTCCAGGCCATTTGATTGACACTCTGGCCAGTTTTAAATCACTTCCATCTTATTCCATGTCTCTGCCTCCCTCTGCAGCACAGGGGAGTGCTCTCAAGCCACAAAAATCCTTGCCAAAGAAGAAGAAATAAATGATTATCATTATAATACTGATAAAAATTATATGAAATCTTAAATCATGTCCTATGTGGGCTACAATTCTGGCATCAGGTTCTTGTGTAAGAGCGCCCCCCCCCCGGCCCCCTGTACTCTTGCTATGTTGGCTTCACAGGAACGCTCTCGAAGATTATGGACGGCCTTGACTCCTACTCCGATAGACCCAGCTGTTCCCCATTAAGGCGGAGGAGTGGGGGGTGTCATTTGGACCCGATGTGGAGCCGGGCCCAGCTATCGCCTGGCTGGTAGCCCTGATGAGACCCAGAGTTCAGGTGGTGCTTCCGGGCCTGGTTCTGGTCCCAGCTGAGGACCCAGTATCCATGTCCTAATGTTGATTAATCCAAGCAGTTTACTGGGTTTTCCTTCTAATTCATTTATTATATTGCAATGCATTGTTGGACTCATTCGATGTCAGGCTATAAATATGACCTTGCTTTGAGGATTACCGGGCTGGAATAAAGGCCTACAGGAGAGGTTCTGTTTTGGCCGCAGAATGAGCTGGGCCACAGTAGGCTTTAAACACAACGGCGCTAATGTGATCCGCAGACCAACCGGAGAATGGGAGGTCTGTGAACAGCCAGCCTGCCCAGAGTGCACAGATTCAATGACTTCCAGTATAACAACCACGGCGACATCCTAACTTGAATGATTTTCCAATCGGCTGCTTTGTATATCAAAATGCGAGCGTGGCCATATTTCCTCTTCTAAGCTGATGCATATGTGGACATAGGATACACAGCTGCTTGCAATGTTAAGTTACTCATGCCATTCGATTCGTTCTCCCTCCTCGCTAGACATTATTTTTAAAAAACAGACACCCACGGCTCTGAGGTACTAGCTGATGATGTCGACCTTTCGTGGGTTCCGTCCGCGTAAAACCGCAAACCTGCTAAGTTTGACTTCGTCAGGTTCGCGGGAAGAGGTGGGAAGAGAGCTTGTTGATGCACTGAACGATAGCTCTTTGGAGCTCTCGAGCGAAGCTTCCAGCCAAGAGGTGCACATAACGGATACCGCGGGGGACGCCAGCTGTAATTCAGATCAGATCCAGTCTTCACCTGCGTCAGATACCAAATCTGAAGACTCAGAGGGTTACAGGCAGTTGGCCATGGAGTCACTCAGGGAGGGGGTGGGGGTGTGGGGGGGTGGGGGGGGCGGGGGTGGGGGGGGGGTGGTGCCACCTCATTGGTCAATAAATGGAATGCCCAAACCTATGGCCTGGGAACTCAACCTAGCATGCGAACAAAACCTAGCCAATCGAGCCTCTGGTTTGGCACGCAAACGGGATGCTAATTCAAAAACATCTCAAAAGGCGACGAGAACGGGAAGTTTAATATCTTGGCTCGAGGGCCTGGGCTTAGATCACGGCTTGGCTCGTCGAGATGAAATCGTTGGGCGGAACTCAAGAGCGATCCGTCTTGTCGCAGGGACACCTGCGATCTGCCGTCATTGGCTGCGCAGTGCTGTTGCGCCGTTGCTATGGGAGCGAAAAGGAAGCGTTTGGCGGGAGACTCCACGCACTTCAGAAGCAATGCCGTGCATCTGCGTCCCATGTCCCATTAGCCTGGTGAGAAAAAGCAGCCCGCTGGACGTCTCTGCGGTTACGACGGTCGGGAGGGTGGAGGACAAAGCGGAGGGGTTGTGAACCTTTGTTCAAAACGGCTACCAGACATTACTCAAGGTGGTGTCAGCGGCCTTCTTAAACGCAGTGTTCTGGCGCGACTGGCAGCCAGGCCATCGCAGACGTGAGTGCGAGCAGCACCTGCTCTCTTGTGTGTCTATGTGAAGTGAAATGCATTCTGGGAATTATGATGCATATTTGTTGGCTCAATGCACGCTTTTCCTTCTTTTTTTTTGATTTCTCCAGTTGAGCAGAGGGGTGTGACTTTTTATGATGTCATTAATTTTCCATTTGCCTGAATATCCGTCTTTCCACATCTTTTTTCATTAAAGCCTGCTTTTCAACTGCACCCCAAGAGAGTTTACAGTTAAGGGCTAAAATACTAATTTAAATTAGAACAGAAGTCCAGTCAGAGATATTCACGCTTTTGAATGTTTAACATTTTATGACCATTTATGATATATTTCTAAACTGTGAGCATACAGTATTTGAAGTGAATCAGAGACCTAGGACCAATGCGGTTCTACATGGATTTTTGACTAAAACCTCTTTTTTTCATCCCCTTTGAGGTCTGACTTCAAGGAAATGTTCATAATTTGAATTCACTTTGAATCATTCCATTTTTTTTTAAGGTCAGCTTTTCTGTTTTAGTTTCTCCAATTTATGTACAGTGGTCATATTGGTTAGAGATGGCTATAGTCTGTATTTACACGGCGAGATAGCGATTGAATCGCAAAGACCATTGAAACGCATCTGACATTTCCCAGGGCTAGCGTAAATACAATTTCTTGTCATACGCTATAAATACCTTCGCGGTGCTGGACGGTGGTGAAACGTGTTTGTGGGTCCCATTGCACGAATGCGTTTGTTCTCAAGGTCACTGTTGTGGGAGGCGGTTAAATCGGCAGTTGCCGGAGCAACTTGCTCGTTAGGCAAACGCCGCGCCGTAAGAAGAAGGTGTCTGTTGTTTCTGCCTCCTGCACAACTGAGGTGTTTTTATCCAATAACTGGAGCAACGCAGATAGACTCAGACAGAGGGAGTGAGTCTCTACGCTCAGGGAGTATTGCACATGTACGCCATGGCAAGATATCTGAAGCATGTGTGTGTGTGTGTGTGAGATGCATGTGTGTGTTTGCATGTTTGTGTGTGTGTGTGTGTGTGAGTTTGCGTGTGTGTGTGTGTGATGCATGTGTGCATCTGCATGCGTGTGTGAGTGAGTTTGCATGTGTGTGTGTGTGTGTGTGTGTGTGTGTGTGTGAGTTTGTGTGTGTGTGTGTGTGCGTGAGTTTGCATGTGTGTGTGTGTGTGTGTGTCCGTGAGTTTGTGTGTGTGTGTGTGAGTGAGTTTGCGTGTGTGTGTTTGTGTGTGGTTACTTACAGTACATTACTATGAGATATGGGCAGGGCCCAGGACCAAATTGTTATATTTATTATTATATTGTTATCATTATATCATTCACACCCCCACCCCCTTCCTCCTACAGGGCCCAGGATAATGGTCTTGTCCTGCCAAAGCCCACTCCTCTAGTCATTCTCCATTTCCTGGATGTCACCAGCGCCGACAACCTGACCTTTGACCCTCGACCCCAGCCTTGGCATTTCTGATGGAGGCAGGTGGAGCTCGGCTGGACTCGGGCGGCTGTGACTCCGCCCGTGAGAGACCTCTCCGAGCCAGTCCTCTGGGCTGAACGCGGGCGGGTCAGATAACGGCAGAGAGAGAAAATAAAAGCAGCGATGCCTGCGGCGCGGTTCTCAGAAGCTCCGCCCACGCAGCGCATCGCCTAGGAACCGTCGCTTAGCGCCGAGCGCTCCTTTAATGTCAGCGCGAGACCCGCTGCGGATCCACGCCCTTCTCTGAAGGTTTGCTTTGCAGTTCACCATCTCCTGAGGGCTTCCTGTTTGCTACTCCTCTAACATGTTGTTCTACATTAATCAAATGTGTTATATTTTTGATTGTAGCAGCGGTAGCAGTAGCAGTCATTGAACCTGCAGTAGTAGTTGTAGCTCTTATCAGTAGTAGTTGATCGCTACTTTGCTTTGCTACATTTTCATACGTTTTATTTTTGTAAATTCCTTTTAATTCGCTCCATTGTTATGACCAAAAAGCTTACTGGAGGAAAGTGAAGGAACGTCCAAGGCAATCCGAAAGGATCTATCCCACAATGCATTTAAAATTCAATGCGTTACATTTCAGGAAGTGACTGAAACTTCATAGTCCTCTGAAAGTCCCACACCACCTCCCTGCAGTTAATAATAGGTTTTTTTTTCATTTACATATAGAGCGGAGTGGTGATCGTTCTCAAGCCTGAAAAATCAGTCAGTCTCGAATAAAGGGGAATCGGGGGAGTAATAAAAGACAAGAGACACAGAACAAAGGGTAAAACAGGCTAACAGAAAACTTGAATGAGACTCAGTCATACAGAGGTTTTTTTTTTTGGTTTTTTTTTTTTAAATCATCCTTGTGCGTCAGAGCCATCGTGTACATGGTGTCAGACTCTGTAGGGTTGGGTGTTTTCGGGGGGTCCTATTTTAAGAAACCACGAAAATACCCCCCATCACGGCACAACCAAAAGATCCATTCAAAGAAACAGCGTCTGCCGGCAACTCACTAAAAGATAAAAGAGCGTGCCAGTCTTCACTTGCATCAACCTGTCTAAGCAAGGTACAGCCCACACAGAAGCAATGAGCCAGTCTGCCCACTTACTGGGGTCTGCACAAAATGTCACTTTTATACAACGTAGAGTTGCAGTGCAAAGGTAGATATCAACATGATAAGGTTGTTTTACTCGCGTGTTTAAAACATTTTTGATTTGCGAATAGTTTGGGAAATGTGTTCTTGTCATTTTGTCAGGGCCTGACTGTTGTTGTTGTTTTTTTCTAACACTGTGTGTATTTTTATATTAACTTTTAATGACGTCAATCTCACATCAGCCCTTGTTTTTAAACTTAGGACAGATGATTCTCGGTTCTGTATGTTACCGAGGAAACAAGATAATGAAATCATCAGACACTCTTTCCACCGTCTTCATTTACCATTTACTGAAATAAATGTTTCTCACCAATTAATTTTTTATTCAATTTCAAGAGTAAGGAAATTTCCTAGAATTTAAATGTTACACATATCTTTTAGGTGGTCTTGAATTGCATTTCTTTCACTAAGGTATCCTTGTGATTTTGAATGACACTGTTATATTTAATAATTGCTAATAATGCACACTTTCAGGTTAATTAGAATAGGCTATTTTGTCATAACCATTAGCTACATCTTATGTAATAATATTTGAATTGCGTTGCTATGCACAGGCCTAGAGAACAAGCAGTACTTTTCCAAAGCATTTTTTTTTTAAATAGCTAATTTCATTAAATAATGTTCCATTACTGGACTCTGACGAAACCTGGAACATCTGACCGTAACACAGAAGGCGAGGCTACAGAAAGGAAGGGCTGAACCTGTACATCGTTACTGCTCACGGTCCTGGTCAAAACAGCCGCGGCATCAATAAAAGGAAAAGCATGGTAAAAGTCATGCCAAGAGGCCAGATTAAGAGACATCTTTAAGAAAATCGTCAAATAAATAAATAAATGCATTTTTAAAAATAATAACTTCTGACAGCTCAAAAACAACAAACTTTCGTTCCCGTTAAAATGCCCTTAGGCAAAATAAGCTATTTTGAGTTGAGCTGCATCATAAAGTTTTTCACAATAGTTTTACCTCTGTAAATATCAGTCTCTGTAATTCCATCACAACGAATGGTCTCTCAGTTACATTAGGAACTGTGAGGGAGTTGGAGTTTTGGGAGACCAACCGCGACTGAACAGGGGGTTCTTTAAGCTATTAACCAGAGGTAAAATAGCCACAAAGTCTCAAGAGACAAGGGAAAGGAAAACAATACTCCTTAGGGAGAGTATCCCAAAGGGGCAACTCAAAGAAAACAGACCTCGAACCGAGGCTGAAAAAGTAAAACCCTAAAGAAAGAATACTGAGCTTAGATTGTGGCACTAACTTGTTGCCAACAATCTAAAAAAGTTAGACTGTTGTGCTAATTTTATAGCCACAACAATCCAATATCGTAGCTCAATCCTTTTTACCTTTTTACCTTTTTACCTTTTTACCTTTTTACCTTTTTACCTTTTTACCTTTTTACCTCACTTGCCAGAATACCGGCTCTCGTGCAACATAAGTGACACTGAAGCAAAGCTGATCGGCTTGCTCAGGGTTTAAATAGAACACCAATAGGTGCAAATTGTAAAAGGAAATTTGCACGTGTATAATTCAATCAACTCAATGGCCGTAATAACTGAAGAAAAGGCGCATGAAAAAACCAATGGCCGTAATAACTGAAGAAAAGGCACAGGAGGGGAAAAGAAATGGTGGCATCAGCCAAAACCATGACAAGGAACTAGATCTTTTCTTATATGTATAATTCTTTTACAAGTTGCTTAAAATACAAAATCATTGTGTTGCCACTGTGTTCTAACAATGTATGGGTCTGTATGCCTAACCAGTACCAGATGGAGTCTATTATGGGAATATGTGGCATGGTAAATGAATTAGCCACAACTTTGAACACATCTTTAAAGCATGATGAACTAGCGTCTGTGTCTAATGTGTAATTATATCTTAAGAAGAGGCGCTATTTTTAGTACAATTTGTGTTGTCCACAGCTCTTGATTACGACCTGATCTGATCTGTGTGTGAACTCCACGGACTGTTATGACATCAGCGACTGTTTTTACCACCGTATTAGCCACAGGAATGAACTGCGAAGTATCAGTTTAATTAGGGTGACTGGTTGTGGCCCCATAATCGGTCGTTGCTCCGGCACAGCCAGGCCCCAAAATGAAAAAGCCGTCAATGGGGGGTCAGTGCGGGCGCTAGGGGGCACGGGGGACTCCTTAATAAAAGCACAGCGCACGTTAATCTGTCAGTGCTGCCTTCACGGTCCGGCTCTCCATCACAGACTCACCTGTTTTGATAAGGGAGACGTTTTCGAACCCGATACCCCCCCAAGCTTAGCCCTGGTCATGCCCTCGTGGTCGTAATAGGGTGAGAGGGGCCGACCCCCTGCTGGCCTTTCATGGTTTCCAGATCCAAGGCATGTGTTTTTGGGGGGACGGGGCAACCCTGAATTACACGCCCCCCTCCCTCCCTTCACCTCTCTAACTCGACCCAACCACCCCTCCTCCTATCTCCAGGTGTAGGGCCAAGAGAACTGTCTCTGTCTGGACCCCTGCTCGCTTGCACGTCGTTATTCTATGGATCAGGTTGCAGGCCAAAACTCAAGGGGGTTTTTAACAGGCCAGAGGTCACGACCTTGGATGTTAACAGCTACTAGATAAGGCTCTCTGATTCAGCCCTGAAGGCTCCGTGTTAGAGCTGAGTTCCCCCAAAGACTTCATCCTTCATGTGGTTATATTCCCCTTCTCTCACAACAAAAAAAAAAGCTTTTTGACATTCTTCCAGAGAGGCCGCCCACTACAGAAACAGTGGGAATGGATACGTAATGGATGCTGAATAAGAAGATTAATTTTCCAATGACAGAAATAGAGCGAAGAACAAGCATAGCAGAGTGGTACCAACCATCTGTTTTAGCTCAGAATAGTTGCCAGATTGGTTCGTATGCTGAGCTGTGCAATATATAATCTTTATGATATATTAAGCAAATGCTAGACGGGCCATTAAAATTTTTATATCCCATGAATAAAAACAATATATTTTTTTTTATTATTTAACTTTCTAACAGTCTTGCATACCTTCCAAGGCCTAAATTTGTTTCTTGAATCCCCTGATCTAATGTAACTAAGGTAGGTCATGCATCACCAGTTCAGCCTGCATACATTTATGTTTAGAGAAACCAGTGTTTTAAGAAGTAGTTATTAATTCAGTTGTTGCTATTGTAATACATATCCAGCTAACCATTGGCTTGTAACACAAAGAAACCTTTCTATGTGGAACTCTCAAACCTGTCTGATGACTTTGACATAACAAGTGCACTCTGAGACTATCAGTGACACTACCTAGCTAGGCATCAGGTGATTACATCTCACTCCAATGGCAAGTTAACTAGCTAGCTAGCCAACCATAACCTACTGAATTTGCAAACATAGCTAACTTTTAATCTTAGTAAAGTGTGTTTTCCAGTAGCTGGCATTCATAGGGGCTGTTTATTCATCTTGCATTTGGATCATTCTGCCACAAGAAGTTAGCGTGCGAAATATAGCGAATAAAACGAGGCTATTTACCCCTTCCGAACAGACCGCTCGCAAATTGTCGCAAATATCAATATTGACCTCTCACTAGCATTCCTTCTCTGTGCTCTGGTTTTCTCTCTTCTCGACTGCCCAAATGTTTTCACCCTTTGTTCTGACTGGTGGGGGGGGGGGGGGGGGGATAGCAAACGGAACATATGAAAAATTGTCTTGGATCGTCGTCGTCGTCGCAGTTCACGAAAAAACGGCCGCTCAGGCTCGGGGACGCTCGGTGATTTATCCGTTTGGCGAGGGCGGCAGAACGACGCTTCCTCCGCCTCTTCGTCGGTTTCCTCGCGGCTCCCCCCCCCGCCCCCCTCCCCCCAACTTCCTGTTTTGCGAGCGGCGAGCGCGCTGTCCACACCGCGGCCCCCCGGCGATAGAGGGGGTGGATGAGAGCGCAGAACCGCGGGCCAGGCAGGCGGCCCCAGCTGTAACTCTTCCCCGTCTCCTCCTCCTCCTCCTCCTCCTCCTCCTCCAGCTGGGCCCGGCCGGGACAAACTTATTTACTCAATGCGGAGAAATGTTTTACCAGCAGCTCTGGATGAGATTCAGCTGGCTGGATGGGTACCTGAGAATCTCTCATGGAGAGGCAAATCATCTTAAAGTATTATTATTAATAATAATAATAATAATAATAATAATAATAATAATAATTTCATAACCAGAGATAATTTCTTTTCTCAAAACTACTCAAATGTAAGCTTCAATGCTCTGGTACTGAAACTTTATGTTCTCCAAGTGTATTGGCATAAGTGCTAGTCCAGCAACTAGGAATATTTTCAGACCCCACATTTATAAATTGTGTGATTGTTTGATTTGAAAAGCTTCGTATTTTCCTCTGATTTATTTATTTATTTTTTTGTGCTACAAACTTTTGATAAATGTTTCTGTTTTTCCTGTTGTTCTGATAAGTATATTTTTGAAAAAGATAAAGCATTTATCCTCTATTCATATCCTCTAATTGTGACACAGGAACACAATCATTCCTGTGCCACAATCTCTTATTCCTGCCGTTATCTCTTATTCACATACAATACATAACCTCTGATTACAGTTTTCAGGAAGTAGTGAGGTACAATGTCTATTATTATGGCCTATATTTGCAACAATACCAAACGTTTGCAAATCTTTAAGTAATTTGTTTGTCTATAAACATCACAGCAATCACCTGCGTATTGTATATTTAACTGACCGCTGGAAATGTATGTAGCCGGTGTAGTCACATGATTCAGAGGTGGCTAATGGCAGTGAAACATCATTCTTTCTTCAAAAAAAAAAAAAACACACACACACATTTATGTGCAGGCTCCTTCACAGAGAGTATCCTGCATGTTTCTATGAACAATTTAGAGAGAAAAGCAAGGTTCATATGAATTCAATAAGGGTATTTTTCAAACCAGACAAAGCAAATAGTGGCTTTAGACAAGTTATTGTAACCTTCAGCTGCTGAAGCATGACAGGAAATGACATCGTTAGCAGATCTGAGGAACAAAACACATTTTGAAAACAAGAAAAGAAAAATGCTCTCCAGAGACTTATGGTGACAATGGATCAAAATGAGAAACACACAATAGCCCGACGTCACACGAAAAAAAAAAAAAAAAAACTTCAGTTTTGGCCTTTTTCCGGGTGTTTGCAGGAACTGTGAGAAAACGAGTCCGATATCAGCGCCTCACGTCCTCTGATTCACTTATATAATTTGGGCCAAGGTTAAGGCCAACCTGGATTTCAGAAAAACTGAATGTGAGCAAGCTTTAGCCGGCGCTAGCCCTCATAGCATTTAATCAAAGGGGAACATCTGTTTTTCTCCTCCACCCCCACCCCCCCCCAGATGTTTCCTAACCTGCTTCCAGTCGGTGAGAGAGGCTGTGGTCCCCGCACCCGCCTTTCCTCTTGGCCCGGCGCTCGGGCGGGTGCTCCGGCCCCCGCCGGCCCTGTTTACGTTGGCCCTTATCGCGCTGATGGTCGCTAGGCAACGGGAACCAAACAATTCCGAAATGCCCTTGTACGCCAGAATCGCGGAGAATGGCCAAAGTTATTTTTAAGTTTTACGTACGTTCAGGGAGAAAAGCTAACAGAAGCAGTTTTTTTTTGTTTTTGATATTCACAGAGTATGATATTCACGCACCAGCTACTGTAGATGTGTAGCACAAACCAGATGTGCTAGCAAAACATTAGTTTAAAATGTTTTTTTATTTTTTATTGTTTTGGCAAACTCTCCCATTTGCTATAAGCATATTGTTATCCTGTATAACAGAGCATTGTTAAAGTTGAAATTTTAAGCAAATGTAAGAGGTGTACGTGACACTCTACGTCTCTCTCCATTGTTTATAAAGGTCATGGATAACTGCCTTCATAAATGACAACACGGCATCCTTCGCTCAAATAAATACACTCAAAACTGACAGAAATCTGTGCTATGTGCAGCATTTCCAAAGCATCAAAACTTTTAAATGCTAACAAATGAGTTTGCTGCTTCGCCCTGCTGTAGCTGTCTAAAGACCACTTTGCAAGAGATTAAAATGAGGAACTGGGCTATCAGGGGAACGAACAGCTACAGACGCAGTCATAAACGGGTGACTGACACTAAACTGATTTCTTGGAACTCTTACATAAACAGATGTGCAATCTGGGCTCTGCCAAGTCTTGCAGAGTTAATTGCCAGAGAACTCCTCCAGAATCCACTGCTATGGCCCTGAATATTAAAACTCGGTACACCGTGTGCTCTTTAACCCTTTGAAGGGCAGGTTTCCTGGAATGTTTATTCAAAATTCTAAGTCAGTGTGTTCTAGAACTCTGCTGCTTTCTATTACCAGTAGTGATTGTGACATCACCATTAGAATGTCCAGTCAAGAACATTCTACTCGAATATATTTACAATCCTACACCTGATAGGGTCAAAGGACAGGAATGGAGACATCAGCAGTGCTTTTCGGCATCGTCCATCGGGCACAGAGGTGGACCGTGGCTGCCCGCCCCCTCCGCAGCGGCAAGAGGCGGCCATTTTGCGCTTGAGCGGGCGGCAAAACCAGGGGAGGATCTCAGCACCGTTTAAGCCTTCCCACACAGGAGGGGAAAGCCTCCGTTCCCTGAGCCTGCCTGTTCGCCTCTGTGCTGATGATGCTGTCCAGTGTAAAAGCCTCATTTACAGTCCCGCGCCGGCTGCTTTCTGTCTCCTCAGCCAACAACGCATGCTTTTGTCATTATACGTACAGATCGCTTAAATTTGAATACTTTGGCTGCTAAATTCACAAAACAAAATTAATACTCATGTCAGCAAGAGACCCTTGGAGCGCTCCAGTCCAGGCTTGGCACCATACAGGATACAGCTGACAACCTCTCTCTCTCTCTCTCTCTCTCTCTCTCTCTCTCTCTCTCTCTCTCCCTCTCTTTTCCTCTCTCTCTCTCTCTCTCTCTCTCTCTCTCTGTCTCTCCCTCCCTCAACTTGGCAGTGGATGCAATACTTGAAATGGCTGAACCATTTCTAAAAGGTGTTAGAGCTCTGATACACGCTCAGTGGCTTTACGATGGTGAAAAACACGGGTTTGAGGATTTTTTCCAACGCCTCCTCACACCCACAAACTCGAATGACACTCAAATTAGTCCCCCAGCTTGGTTTTTGTGTGGTTGTGCATTTTAAAATAAGAGCAGTACTTCACAAATGCGCAGCCACAGCCAGTGTTGGTAGCACAGGACGTAAATTGGTATTATTATGTTGTGATGTCATATGTCAGGTTCCAATGAAATGGCCTAATTTAGGGTTGCACTAGAAAACTAAAATCTGATCTGATGGGGAAACTAATCTAGCAGCTGTCCCATCTGGATCCAGCGCCACGTGGGGGTGGATTAACGCGGTGTCTCCGTGATGCGCCACGGCTAAGGCCGACAAGAAAAGAGTCCGACAAGATGGCCGCCCGGCTAACGCTGGCTCCAAGGCTGACCGCACCGTCTGACGCCCCCCCCCCCCCCCCTCCCCCACCCCCACCCATTGTCTGATATTAGCTTTGAAGCGTGAGGTGGAGAGCTGGCACGGATCACAGATAACACCCACCTGTTTCCCACGCCGAGAGGACGCGTTCCTGATTCGACTCCCGCCACCCGACCCCGGCCTCAGGCCGTCGGACCAAAGCGTCCGACGCCTCACTCATTCCACCGCGGAGGGCTGAAACAAGGACCCGCACATAATTATTTTATTTCTTTTAAATACGCCCTTTTTTTTGCCAATTGAAAACACGCTAATTTCTAAAAATACGCAGATGTGCTCGCAGATAGTGCTTTCCAAAGCCCAGCCCCGAAAAACACCTGCTGTCATTTATCCGAAGCGTTATCTTAGTACACGCCCCTTTTTCACACCTTTTCACACCTTTCACACATTTCTCTCGCAAAGCACCTCTTGCACGTTTATCTCTGCACGGTGGTTTTTCGCAGGCCAATAGAAGTTAAATAAAGCCGTTGCCTTTTTAGTGTGACTTTGAGGTTGTTTTTTTTTTTTTGTTGCATGTTTGCAACCAAAGTTACCGACAACGGGATAGTGATCCTGGATGCAATCGACTCTTGTCAACGCTTCGACCCGTGAATACAAGGAAGTGCTCGATTTTTTTTTAATTTCTCGATCGCGAAATTGAACTCGCCAAGCTGTGTAGGATAAGCACGGCACTTTGTGTTTTGGCACGCCCAAAGTGTTTATTTAATCCAGGCCAATGCGTAGGAGTATTTCATTTTGTAAAAGTATTTATTTTGTATGACTTTCCCCACCTCCTACCACCCCCTCCCCAACCCTCAACCTCCAGTTGTTTAATTTCAGTATTAGTGCAGATGTCTTGTAAGTTTTCTCAATGAGGTTTCACCTTATTACTTTTCAAACGTCCGTGAAATACTGTAGACTTTGAGAATGCTAGTTAAAGACTCAAAGCCTGACGTGAGTTATGAATTGTTTTCTTACGAACGTGACACTCTATACATGTACCACCTGTGCTCGCAGCCTGTTCAGGCTGCACCAGATGTTAAATTCAAACAGTTACAAAGTACCAGGCCTAGAGACAGGTGAATGTTGTACGATGAAGGCTCAGGCTCTGTGCTTCTCAACTTTGAGCCATCGTGTCCGCGAGAACAAGTTGCCTAGGAGACGCACACAGAATGTGTTTGTAAAAGCTGGAGCCCAGTAAGTGCTCAATTTTAACCATGAGTACCATGGCAGTTTGAAAGGGGAACAGACAGTCCAATCACTAACCATGCTTGTTTTTTAATGGAAAAAAATGGAAGAGAGTTCATATTTTCATAGTACTTGCAAAAAATTTTTGGCAGACACGAACATTAGCGGTGTACTTTTTTAAACACGTGCTGAGGCTGTAGGGCTTGAGAGCTTAATTTATGACTACTGAACCGAGTAACCTGTTTTTCTGCTTGCTATTATCAAGAACAATAGCGACACATACAGAAATGAAACAAAAGAGAAAAAAATGAAGGAAACTTTCAACAAAAAAAAAAAAAACTCAAATCTTTATCTGAGGCAGCTAGCTTCCTCATCACAGCTGAGAGTGTCCAGTTTAGCAGATTTCTTTGTTTACGTCTTGAGGCCAGCCTTCCAACGGCAGCAAGGTCTTTGACCTACAAGCGGAATCCAACTTCTCTGTGCTCTTATATTTCTTACAGCTGCTGTACATCATGGCTTCGATTTTTTTAAAGGAACATGGGGAGAAGCTCCACTGTTTCACATGATATTATAGACATCCCACTGAAAACCTCCATTTCCAACATATGGCTGTGTTAGACTCGGCAACAAGGACAGTTGAATTCAGTATAGTTTCGAAATCAGTATAGTTTTGCCAAAGAGACGTACTCATTACATTGTGCACTGTCCTTTGTAACAGCTATCTAGCAAACACATTCTACTCAATCCCCCGGTCCTCACAAAGACGGTGGAAAACTAGTGGTATGTATCACAGTATGATGAACTCACAATACAACATATAATAGTTTAGTGTTGTGGAAATGTACAATGTATTCTCCAAACCTTTCTTGTGTCATAAAAAAGCACCAATTCTTCTGCATTTTTTATACCTTAAACGGGGTTTTTTCTTGGGGGGGGGGGGGGTAGAGGGTGACAGGACATTGAGAGTATAGTGTATAATTAACAGTATACTGCATGTATAATAAACTGATAATGAATGCAAAGCGAGTTGTAATCAGATAGGAGAAGCTGAGTGTTTCATTTTGGCACTTCTGCCACACCTTTTCAAATTGGTGTGGAGAGATGATATCTGCGGTTCATGTGTGAAATCTGCTGCCTAGCAACATGAACCAAAACACAGATGCACCAGTCCCTTATAGGGACATCGCTCAAAAAAACACCAGTTTCTTATTGGGATATCGCTCAAAAACCATCGAAACTTTCCGAAACTGCCTCTTACCACCCTCTTCTGTTGACCTCCATCTATGCGGAGTTGATCACACTCGTCGGTTGCACTTCAAACCTGGAGAACATTCTAGACTTTTCCCTGCACCTGCGCTAGTACGTTGTCGATTTGACATAATCGTGTCGAGTCATCACCCTTCATTTTTTTTTACGCAAATTTTTCTCTTTTCTCAGCCAGTTGTACCTCAAGAGCCAATGCCTGCACCTGTCTGAAGATCACTGTAGGTGAAGCCTGTGAGCTAGCAACTCTTTCCTAAGCTACCTGCCACGCAGTACCACAGGACAGCTGGCGTTGATCAGCAGTAAGTTGACTTTCTCACGGAGGGCAGTGTGTGGGCACCCGATGAGCTGCCTGGCGGAGCTGACGCAATCGTATCCAGGGGAACCCGGACTTAAACCGGCACAACCACTGGTGGGACTGTCCCCGCTCTTTTTCACTGCGGTGGGCGCTCAGTTGTGATTGGCTGCGGACATGGCCTAGATTGCAGATCATTCAGCTTTACCTGCAGTTACGACAAGAGCCGTTACTGACCAAGAAAACCTCTGCGTTATTTTAAAAGTCATTTTTTTTTTTTAATGATGTGTCACACAAGTCCTTGGACAGGCATTAGGCATTTCTGTCCTTGAATTCAGTCCTGTGTTACAGTCCTCAGCTACATTCTTATCCACTGTACACTATCTTCAAGAGAAGCATCGCCTTGTATTCTGTCTATCCCAGGGGATGGGGGGTGAATGGGGGGGGGTTAACTGGATACATTGTCCCAGGCCCTGGAAGGGGGGGGGGGGGGGTGGCATTACTCTGTGAACTTGTAGCAAATATCATTGTCTCCGGCCGGGGAATATTATAATAAAATCATATTTTCCCGGGAATTTCACGAGCAGCAATTAGTCTCGGCTCACCCCCCCCCCCCCCCCCCCCACCCCGCCCCCGCATTTCATCGCGAAGTTTCCACGGGGAGGCTGCTCTTCTGTCAGCCCCGAGAGCTCGGCGAATCAGCCGCGCGGCGTCCTGGCGTGGCTCGGACCCGGGTTTCCCCCCGCCGCGTCGTTCCCCCCACCCCCGGTTCCCCCGTTTCCCAGGTCCTCACATCTGCGGGGCGCGGGGCTCGGGGCGCTCTCCGGAATGTGAGAATTTCGGGCCCCGGCTTTTCCCAGCAGTCGCTCGCGGGATTCGCGGTGGACGGGGGTCCCACGCCACCCCTAATGTGGAAACAGTCTGGGAGTATTTAAAGGGCCTTCTGGTGCAGGGGAGATCGCTTATTGCTTTACCTCACGCAGGAGAGGGAGGAACAATGACGCTGCGCAAGGCTCGAGCTCTTCGGGGGCTCGCTAAGCACCGTAATTATTACTGACTAATTGGACGCTGGGAAAAAAAATCGCTCTCTTTTAAGCGATTACTGCTCAGCGAACGTAAAAAAACGTTTATGTTCGCCGAGGGTTTGCACTGTACTCCAGAACTGAGGCAAATAAACAACAACTCGTGGGACTCTGTGTCTCTTTCTCGTGTTCGTTCTTTTCTAGCATCTGCTCTCTCTGATCATCGCAAACCTCCAGAGATCCCTGACTGTGATTCCAGGCTATGCCGGGGCAGATTTCCTTGAATCTCTGTGAGTTCTGTTCCTAGACAAAAAAGAAGAATAAATTCCAAAACTTGGCTCTCTGGACATCCAGTCATTCCCCCGGTTTAAATGGCTGTGTAACCCTAACCCACCCCCAACCCCTTCAGCTGATGTGTCGAGCGTTCTGGAACAAAATGGCCGCCGTGCATCCAAGGGACCAACTGGACAACGACCCCTCTCTCCTCTCTCCTTCTGGCACAGACACTGCAGTCCTAAGAGTCACTCCCCAAAATCCTTCAGAGAGCTGAATGTCACCCCCACTTTGATAATATTTTAGGAATTCAGGGTTCACGTCGCTTTGAGTAAAGGCATATTAGAATTACTCAATCCTCCTCTCATGTTCTGAGTATTGTGAGAGAAGTTCTCCTTATCTCTGTATCCAGTGTAGAAATGAGTTCAAGCTTGGGACCTTCCCCAATGGAATTTTTTAGTTTGCTTCTGGAGAATGGAGTGAAAAATAATGTTTTTTTTTTTTTTACCCAGTGTCATTCTCTCCATTCTTCAATGGCACTGTGTGTGTGTGTGCCTGTGTACATGCATGTGTGCATATGTGCATGTGTATGCGTGCGTGTGCACGTGAGCGTGTGTTCTTAAAGGAGTGCATCCCAGTATGTGCTTTACAAAGGGAATAAGACAGCGTAGTCCTTCTCCGCATATAGTATTCAATCCCTCCAAACAGTCTTTACCATTCCATAGCTCTGGTGAAGCGGTAATGAGAAATATGAGCCAGTGCGATTGTAAGGGGATAAAGGCGAGGGTCGCGATGGTGCAGACAGCGTGGGGGCGGAGCCAGACCGCGAGAGAGAGAGCCCTGGCAGCCGTCTTACGCCGCGAGCTGATCCGAGTCAGACACCGACTGATCTACGCGTACGGCACAGACCCGGTGCGCCATCTAAAAAAAGAAGCGGCGGAGAATCTCCATTTTGTCCGAAAAGCGCAGAGCTGTCACGGTTTTCACGTTCTGGGACCAGAGTAACCTCGTGCCCTCATTGGTGTCGTTTTCCCACTGGCCGAAAACCTCGGATTGGTCGGACCATCCATCATGCGTGAAGAAAAGCAGAAGCTTTAACAATGTCGTCTGGCGCTAGGAAAGCCAGCGAAAACAGAAAAGCACACAGAGCTAGAAAAAAAAAACATGATAGTCTCTGAGTGATTTGTGATTAGAAGTTGGAAAACATAAGAGCCTTATCTTCTAAATTAAGGCAATGTTCTCCTTTCCATACCAACGATAACAGCTGGTGACTACCAAGTGTTAGTCTTCGTACTGTTCTTCAGCTTTGTACTTTCCACTCACTGCCTCTCATAGATGGTGATGCCTCGTTAAAATCATGTGGTAGGAAATGACATGCGTCCATTCTAAAGACAGTGTGAGGTGCCAAAGCTGTGTCTATGGGAACAGGTTAAAGACCAGTTACTGTTGAGGTGCTAGGCAGGCTCGTGTCCAGGAAGACCCTCTTATTCTCAACTGCTTTACTCTCAAGTGATGGAAATTGGCCTATCAGAGCAGTGTCCCTCTACAGATTAAAGGCTGGTTTTTTTTTTCTTGTGTAATGCTCTGGTCACTTGTTTCGTGGCTCGGGGTTGCCTAGTGATTGGTGTCAAGCTCAGCGTGGTATCATGGGAGAATGAGTTCATTTGTGTTGCGTGAAGCACGCTCCCACGGGCTCAGCCTATACTTTGACTTTTTCAAAACTACTGATTCGTTTATTGCACCAAAGCTCTTGGAAGAGTACATTGCGTGTGTGTGCGTGTGTGTGTGTGTGCGTGTGTTTGCGAACAAGCGTGTGCCCGTTTGTGTGTAATGTGTGTGTTTTGCTTTGGGGTGATTTCTCAAAATCACCGTGTGTTAATGGGTGTGATCACATTATTCATGGGAACCTGCTAAATATTGAAATGACACCTCACTCTCTAAAAATATTTCTCAGTTTACACACTAAAATAACTCCACATTCCACACAGAACTTCTGGTTTCATCCCTACCACCAGAGGGCAATGTCAGAGGATCACATTACTTCTTACTGTTCTCTTGCAAAGTAAGGGAAGTTCCCAACCACAAATAATGCTGGATGCACACAGGATTATCCCAACAGGCTGAATCATGCCAAACGTCCTATCCATACACCTCAAGCACAGTTTCGGCAAGGCTGGCTATCGCCAAAACCACCAATGACAAAACACAAAAAACACACTTCTATTCCAGACACTCCATGTGTCCATGTTCTATTCATTTGGCCTAGTTTACATTCCCCTAATGATGTGACTGTTACTGGCAGTTGTCTGTGGATTCTGTGCTCCGTGTTCCCCACACTACGATGTCGTCTCTGTTGGCTTGTTTACACACCTGCGGTAATCAGAGAAAATCGGCGGGCGTGCACTCCGGCGTACAGGTGTGCAAGATCCGATAAGAGAAGGTGACAGCAAATGAGCGTCTTCTCGCCTTCAGAGATTCTGAGTCATCCCCCGCAACTTCTCAAATGAGCAAGAGTCTGTTATCTGGAAGAGGTGTGGCACATACCTTATCTTCGCCGGGCACAAATGACACTTGTGTGTGCCTGTTTGTGCAATGCTTGAGTTCCATTATTGCTCAGGTACAGGTGTGAGGCTGGGGCTCTGTAGAATATTCCAGGTTGTGGCAGGACCCTGTTTGCCCCCGTTTGCCTCTAATGGTGACAGGAGTGGCAGATTTATGGGTGTAGCACAGTCAAGATTATCACATGTTGTAGGTGGGGGGGGGGGGGGGGGGGGGCGGGGTCTGGCTTGTCTGCACTACCAGGCAGTAAATCAGAACGGGGGGTGGGGGGGGGTGGGGTTGGGGGCAATAGTTACACAAGGCGAAAAGAGGTCAGCCATTAGGATGCACATTAATCAGTCGGCCGTAATAGTCTGTTTCCTCTGTCATTTTTACTGCTGTGTGTGATTTAGGTCTCATCTATAATAGTGTCTTAAATATTTTATGAGATGCAAAACTACACCTGTGCATATTTGAATCCTTGTGTGGGTTTATATATATATATATATATCTGTGTCTAGGAACAAAATTGGCACTTGATTTCAGGAAAATTTCAGGAAATCTCAGAGAAAGAACAGTTGAAATTCTGTTAAAGCATTCAATGTTTGAGCTGGCAAAATGAAAATGCTATGAAACATTTGTATAATTAGTTGGCTACCTGAACAGTTGCCTTAGCGTACAGCTACTGCAACGCAACACACGCAATCCTCAGTGGGCTCAGTGTTTATCTGTTTTACAAAACAGACAGCAAAAATAAAGAAAGAAAAACTCACTCCAACAAAAACTATTGAAAAGGGATCTAACCTGGCAGAACTTCGCATCTCCACAGTAACCGTTTAGAAGTGTTGTTTTTAGAAAGAATATCACCATGTGGGAAAACCCTTTGGTTACTTATCTGGGCGAAAAGTGGAGTGGAGATTGGAAGGGGACACAGAACCAGTCAACTCCCTTTAGATAAGCTCTGCAGCAATTAAAACAAGTTCAGCGTGAGGTAAGGCCAGGGCCTACTCCTAGAGCTGGGAACAAAGATTTGATTGCTTTAGTAGTCCTTGTTTAAAGTATTTCATCATTATTATCTTTAAAAAAACATATCTACATGTCTGTTATTCTTTGAGGTGTGATCGCCGCAATCCAAAAATATACCTGTTTGTGTGCATGTGTCAAAAAGTTCTGAATGTTCTTGTTGGCTGGAGAAATAAACTTTTGGGGTGAAACTGTTTGACTATTTATATTTGGCTATATTTATAACTCCACAAACATACCACCTGCCATACACTGGAATGTCATCGTACTCAGTTAAATGGAAAAAAAAATGTCCCCGTCACTGAAGATCAACAAACCACCATTGAATCACTGGGCTATTTAAAGCTGAAGCTCTCTAACTGGTCATTCTGTGATCTCGTCCGCCGTTTCGTCTGAGAGAGCTACAAACCCGTAAAAGCGTTTCATAGATTATAGCCTGCAAAATTTCAACGTTGAGGCCTCACCAGACGTCTGGGATGACTGTCAACTTAGGCTGAGATCTGCGATGGGCTGCCGAGATGATACAGAACATCCAAAAAATGTTAACGGACATTTTGCTAGTGTGATAGTGCCACTCAACAAGCCGAGAGAGATTGCTATAAGTGTTTGTGATGCTATGTTGTTCTTGTAATGTAATAAGATCATGAATGTCCTGTTCCGTTCAAATACATTTTGTTTGTATGGTTCTTACTGAGACTGTCATAAATATGCTCTACAGGAAAACAGGAAAACTATTTTTGGTGAGTATCATCCTTGGCATCACAGTTTTGAGTTCATTATCAGTTTTTCATCAGATTGAGCCTGGAAGAGGAGTCATATATATATAGAGTCAGTATAATGGTTCGGGGGCAGGGCTTGGAATCTAAAGGTTGTAGGTTCAATTCCCATGTGGAACACTGCCATTGCACCCTTGAGCAAGATACTTAACTGAATTGCTTCAGTATGTATCCAGCTGTACAAATGGATACTATGTAAAAAGCTACACAAAAAAGCTCTTTGAGACACTCTGGAAAAGAGCAACAGATAAATCCCTGTGATGTAATGGCAATGAATGTCTGCTTCCTGCAACGTGTACATATTTTGAGACAAAACTGCGCTGCGAGTCATTTTAACATCGTTTTGGGTCTCGTGCAATTTAAACAATGATTTTGTGTACTTTATTTGATCTCCATATTTAGTTAAAATATTCTAATCTTTGTTGCCCAGCTCATAAATTGACCGTGTCAATGTAACACGGGTCATTTATAATGTTCTGTTCACAAAGGTTTTCAAAAAGTCTGGTTAACACAGAAATGGCAAAACAACACGTTACTGGATGATTGCATAAGGATTTTTATGGGAAAATTTGTGGGAGTTCGGCAATAGGGTTTTTGAAGAGAAAGAGCATCAGCCAGAATCTTGTAGTACTGAATTAAAGAAAATTATATTAAAAGCAAATCTCTTCATCGTCTTTTGTTTGATGTTGCTTTTTTGTGGCTGACCTGGTTAAATTAGCACGCTTTCAAATAATATTTATGTAATATAATATAAATGGGGCCATTATTGCAAATAGAATTGGCATGAAACTATACAAACCTGTCAAATGTTATGTAAAAAAAAAAAGCCTGTAACCGTGGACACCATTCAAAAGTAGGACATAGAACGTCAAACGCTGTGAAAATAGAAAGAGTGGCAAAAAAAAAGTTGCAAGAGGGAAGAAAAAACGGTCGAGAAGCCAAGGGGCTCTGGCAGAGGGATAACTGACCCTGGGTTTCTGTTCACAGATGGAGGATCGAGGAGGGTTTTTCTTTTTTTTTTGGGAGAGTTTAGAGTGCTGAACGCAGCAATTCCAAAGCCTGGCTGTGCTGTGTGAACTTTCTGTACTCCTGTTTAAAGCCCTCCATGTTCTCTCTGAAAGGTCGGTGAGCACACGTCTTATTCAGACACCGCTTCACGATTCCCACCGGCCCGTCCAATGAACTGGGCCGAGCCAAATCAGAGGAATTTTTGCTTTTCTTTATTTTCTTGTTTGACGTTCCTCTTTTGTGTTCAAGTGTGTGTTGATATTGGCTGAGCGTGATTTTCCCCAGTGTTTTCAGAACTGGTCTTGTGATGTGATGTCATTGGTTATATCTACCACGGTGCCACCCCCTCTTCATTGTGTGTGTGTGTGTGTTACATTTAAAGTTGCTGTGCTCATATTAGTGAGATTTTTTTTGTCAGGTTGATATTTTTTTGTCAGGTTGGTATTTTGTCATATTATGTCAGTTGGTATACTTTACTCCATTGCATTACATTACAGGCATTTAGCTGATGCTCTTATCCAGGGCAACTTACACAACTTTTTACATAGCATTTACATTGCGTCCATTTATACAGATGGATATACGGAAACTTAAGCAATGCAGGTTTTAAGTACTTTGCTCAAGGGTAAAGGCAGTGTCTTTGCCCAGGAATCGAACCTGTGACCTTTAGGTTACAGGACCAGTTCCCTGCCCATTACGCTACACTGCCGCCCCCAGTGTACTCCAAACATGGTCTGTCCGCCTGGACGGCAGAAGACATAAAACTAACAAACTCTCTTTCCCATAATGCAATGACAAACACTTCAACTCAAGCAGTGGCGGTAAAAGGAGCCCGGATTCGTAAACAGGGAAAGTGGACAGGTGTTTGAGGGGAGCGCTGGTTTTCGAGTAGGCGGACCAGCAGCCTGTGAGAAAGTGATCTGTGGGGGCGAAGGGGAGCCCCTCTGATTGCACACAGATGTCAGAGAGACCAAAGGCTGACCGGAGAACGATTTCACTACACCCCCCAGGCTCCGCCCATTCTATCATAGGACCCCGCCCCCCTCGACATCCAGCACAGCCCGGCCTGAGGTCCGTTCACAGCTCCTGATTGGTTTGGGGATCGGGGTCTTGCAGATGTTCGGGGAAGGCGGCCCAAACCTTCGGCCCGCGCTGAAGCGAAAGAGAGGAACGAGCGTAATAAGACCGGGAACTGGACAGTGACCAAGGCCCCGCTCTGAACCAGCTGCTCACACGGTCACCCACGCGCTCCGCGTCCACTTGCACAAACACAGCCCCGCAGGCATGCGTCCCCATTCACCGTCAAATGAAAACACTGCGCAAAAAGCTCAAGAAAAGAAAGTGAGTTTGGTACAGAATGTGCGTTTTGCGAGCAAGATTTAGGGGGAAAAAAATGGATGGAACTAATTCTTGTTCCCCTGTCGAGTTTGAGAAAATTAGAACGTTTAAACTTTTTTGCGTTTTCCCTCAAAAGACCTTAATGAGTTCACTGACCCGGCTGCCCTCCTCACACAGATTGCAGCGTTCAGTGTCAGTGGCCTTCAGCGATGTTGTGTGAAATAATGAACACATTTTTCAGTTGAAACAAACCCTTTCCTGACCCTACTGCCAGCCCCGCTGTACAGAGGCTAAGGGTTCGGCTTTTTCGTTTGATTGTTTTTACGATACAGAGAAAGGGGATGTGGGGGAAGTAGGCCTAATGGTGAACTGTGAAAGATGTAATTAAAAGCAAGATTTCACAAAGCACTAAAACATCCCTGACCTCAGAGAGAGACGGCCGCTTATGCAAAGTGAAAGTGAGTCTGTAAGAGTGGGGAGAAGAATCTTTTACAAGCTACACAGTTTAAGGATGAGAGCTGACCTGCTGTCCTCTCTGAACTTGTCAAGTTTTATCATCTCTACGGTGATAGGGAATAATATAGTCCACACTTGATGATACTGATCCTGTTTCTGAACCTGAACTTACAACCTTATTTCCCACAGTTTAATAGCTGTTGAATGTTCAACAACGTTATATTGCCGCAATATGTTATTTGGCTTTGAAGAGTAAGAGTCGACAAGGTTTTCATAGGAAACTCTGAATATGGATGAGAACTGACCTTCGGTCCCTTTTCAGTTTGTCATATTTCCAGCGTCTCAACATTCAGCCACTTGATTGGTCCACTCGGGGCGAAGCTGCCACTTGACGTGAAGTGAAAACATATTTGCACAGGTGAGGAGAGGCGGTTTTTCCCAGCAACACAGTTTAAGGACAAGAGCTGACCTATTCCCTCCGAACTTACTGTATCATTTTGCCATCAATCTTCAACGAGCGCAGTACTCAATTCACCAAGGACCTCCGCTTCCACTGGGAGTCATGTTAAGTTATTCCATGCAATAGCTCTGAGAAAAACAATATTAGTAAGCTGTTTTTTTCTACTTCTAGCAGTCGAGAAATGGCTTATAAAAAGAGGTAAGGAGGTGTACAGGTCTCCTTCCTCCAATGAGCTGGAGTGTGTCTACATCACATGACATAGTTTAGTTTAGCTTCTTAGTAAATTTAACAGCGGCCTGGCTCAACATAGCACAGTAGTTGCACCAGAGTTAGCTGACTAGCTAATTTGCATTTGTAGACTCTGGGCACGAACAATCCCACTGGAACAGAGTCCAAAAGACATGTCAGTACCATGCCGGTTCCAGGGAAAATGTGTGGTGCCACTGATGAATAAACAAATTAACAAGTCAGAGTTAGGATTACGTTTCTCACAGTCCTGTGTGTATAATGGATTTTGAATTGCTACCAGTGTTTTCTTGGCACCCCAGCCAAGCCATTTTTTCCCCTTGTCTTGATGTGTTTTAGATGCGAGGCGATTGGACCGTGAATTACATTTTAATGTCTGTGTGTCAGTATGTGCTTTTTTTCGGTGCATTAGCAACCGGGCCCACGCTGACCCATCCGAAATACCCGTTATTTTTTAAAACGTATTTTATCTCAAGATTTACAGCGACGACCCGAACCATACGATAAGTTTATTGTCCGTGTACCCGGGCTCCGAAATACTTCTCGGGTTGAATTATTACGCAATTCGCTGCAGATAACTCCTTTCAGTGCGGGCTGTAAATTCCCTGGATCTCGGTCTTCGCCCCTGCCGTAAAAGCAAATAGGCGCTCAGCTCCGCACGAGTAAATGACGACTCAACCAGCACAAAGAAAATGTGCTTCAAATGTTCCCGTCGAGTGTGCATCACGAAAGGGAACTGTTTCTGCCCGATGAGCGTTCTTCACACGGGAACAAAAACGATAGCAACTCCAAGTAGCTATGCTGAAGTTTGTTTTACAAAAACTATTCTCTGACTTTTTTCTTTTCTTCACTGCACACAAGTACAAGCAGCACTGCTTGTGATCCCTCTGTTTAAAGTATACAGACCTCCCGTGATAGAAAGTCGCTCCCTTTGACCGGAGCTGAATTAAATGCTCTGTGTTTTTGGAAAGGGAAGGGACAGTAGCGCCCTTGGCCTGGATCTCTGCCGTAACAAGACCTCCAGTAGTGCCGTTAGGGAGAGGCCAAAGCCAGATAAAGACTTTTGGGAGAATTAGAGAAGAAAGGGTGAGAGAGGAAAAAGGGAGAGAGGGAGAAAGAGGGAACAAATGGTCTTCTGTTGCTCCTTCTTGATTGATCAAGTGCTAATGTCTGATACACTGACTCTGAGTGGTGAAATTGCTGGAGTAGTGGACCCTCTGTGTGCGCACTTTCTTTTTGTGCCTGTTAAAACTTATTTTTGGTTTATGTTAGATTTTTATTGCCAGTCCACCAGGAGGTTAGAGGGCTAGATCAGGGCCAAAAGTTTTGAAAGATTGTTACAGAGAACTAAGAAATGTAAATGAAAATTAAAAAGTTGAAAAAAAAGTTGAAACACCTCAAAATGGAAAATAAAATAAAATAATAAACCAACCCAAGAGAATTGTATGAAAATGATGTCTTCGGATATAACGTAAAAAAAAAAAATGCATTTGCTAATTTTGTTTGAACAAATGTCTTGTTCTCAGTTCATATTTTTCCCCTTTCACATACAGAAATTACATTTGGCTCCCTGATGCCCAGACAGAATACCTCCCAGCGTGTTTGGACAGTGCCTTAGCAAGAGCCAGGATTGAGCCAGCAGTCTTGGTTCACACTGGAGCTAATGCCACAGGTAAGAATGGTTTTGAAGTGGGTTCGGTAAGTAGAAGTTTCTTGTAGAGAAGGGGAAAAAAACATGTTTGACTTGGGAACTGGTTAACAGAAGAACCTCCACGGTGGTCCTTTCTGGAATTCTGCCGGTACTATGTGCAAGCTGAGGGAAGCAAGATTTTACACGTAGATTAAACCCATGACAAAACTGATATTTATTATTTAGTTATTTTAAGGTACAATAAGCTGCTCTCGATATAGGAGGTACCAGTAGAACAAGGCTCATTTTGGAGCAGGTTGGAACTGTACAACTGAGAGGGGTCACACAACAGAGGGACATGAGTTTATTACTGGGTCACCAAAGTGTACAGTTTGAGTAGCTGAAAAGTATTTACATTAGGCAATGAGGGGGGGTGGATCGTTAGAAGGTAGGTAGTAAAGTTCAGGCCTGATGAGAGGTGTGCAGGGTATTCTTAATTGTGAGGGAATTGAAAATAAAGAACTACACGCACACTAGTTTGTTGCTGTGGGTAATCCTGAATTCTAATGGGGTGGTGTGCATTAGTTTCCATTGCTTGAAGGCTTGAAGTGTGAGTTCACACGCATCTATAAAGGTTAACAGGAGTGTGTGAAGCATAATACCAGCTTGACCCTGTTAATAGATTCATAGTCATGAAATAAGCTATGATTCATAGTTATGACTCAGTTATTGGAGGAAGAGGACCTGTACTCTTCCCTCTCTCTGTTTACTTATCAGCCATTGCTGAAATGCTAGAAGTATTAAAAAAAATAGCTGGCACATTTTACAAGGATTTTTTTTCGTTTTTTTATGCATACACAGAGCTATTCTTGTATTAAAAATTCTTACCAAGACTCTGAGTGGAAGCAGAGATCCTTGAACTCTAGATTGTTGGCAAAACGGCAAGTTCAGAGGGAATGGGTCAGTTCTCGTTCCTTAAACTGTGTTGCTTGTAAAAGCCTCCCCTGCGCCCCCCGTGCAGATATGTTTTCACTTTGCTTTCCCCCTGAGTGGGCCTATCGAGCGACTGAAGATTGAAACGCTGGAAAAATGACAAACTGAAAAGGGACTGAAGGTCAGTTCTCATCCGTAATCTGTCTTCCTCACACTGTAAAAAGCCCTTGCTGGTTCTGACTCTCTGAGGCCAAATGACATATGGCAGCAGTAAAATGTTGCTGAACATTTATCGGTTATTAAACTTTGGGAAAACACGTAAAAAAGTTCTGGTTCAGGCTCGGAACACATCCTGGGCACACTAAATTGTGCCCTATCGTTGTGAAAAATGTATTTTTTTTTAACTGCTAGCACTTCTGTGCTTTCTGGAGTGGAGAAATACTCCTATATTTGCATGTCATTTCTTTTTAATTTTTTTTTACTAGTGTGAAAGACACTGCCTTTGGGGTCTAATTAAGACCGCACGGCACACGCCGTCAAAGGTATTGTTGTGTTAAAGGGTGTGCATTTCCGACTTAATTTCGCCGCTGTTTCTGATTAAATGCACATTAAACGGATCACGTAGGCCCCAGAAGCAACACGTATCTGCCAAGACACATGTACAGGTGCTGTGTGGGCTTACCAGAATTGGGGGGGAGGGGGCTTACCAAACACCATCACAGAGCCCACACACCCTCCACCCAGCTTTTACAAGAATAATGTCAGATTTTTTTTTTTTCTTTCTTTATTTAAAATGCTTGTGCGGAAGGGGGGTTTAGTGTAGTGTGGTTGTGTGGGGGGAAAAAAAGACATATTAACTATCAGGCAAATCCAAGAAGAAAAGAAAAAAAAAAACACATGCACACATTTTCTGTTCACATAGATTTATTTAATAACATAACATAATTTGAAGTAAAAATAATAAAATTACAATTTATAAAACTTTGCAATAAAAATCAATGATGGGCCCGCATCAGCCTTTCTTACTATTTTTTTTTCCTTTTTAAATCTTCAGACAGGCTTAATATTCGTAATATTTGTATAAAAATGGACACCGATACATTTAATATGCTACGCAACTCTTATTTGTCAACAAGTCACAAGCTGTCTGCTTTTCATATTTCAACCTGTATAAAACATAAATTATCTGAAAAATATTCAACAGCTGTAAAACAAATACATAAAATGATCTCAATAACATAAAAATACAGACACTATAAAAAATACAAAAAAAAAAAAAAGCAACAAGGATATTTTTAAAAATGTCCCTTGTCGAATACTCTGTGGTAGGCATTTGTGTGGTTCGCGATGCACGATCCATGATCCACGCAGTAAAACTGCTCATGTTCTTGCTAAAAAACAGCCTGAAGCACTACAGGAAACGGTATCGCTGGTCTGGTTTTATGAACGTTGTTACACAAGGGAGCAAATTCAGCAGGGCTTCCCCATTGCAGCAGCCCTCCAGAAGAATGAAGCATCTTTAATTCTGATCTGCTCAACAACTTCAAAAGCACGCCGTACTGAATGGTTTAGCATCAACTTTAAACCTTGTATTCGCACAAGGGCGTCTTATCTGTAGGTAAATGAGCTTTTTTGAAGATTCTTTGGAGCAACGCAACCAGGTAAGCTCCACAAGACTGACTTTATATCAAAGAGAAAGTGTCAGCTTGATGGACAGGACTACCCAAAGTTGTGGATGAGCAGACTCATACAGACCAGGTGCGGAGCAAACCTCAGCCCTGGGCTGTACACAAAAACCGAGAGTCAATCTGGAGGAAATACTGTCCTGACAGAAATTACACTACTGGCAAATCCAACCACGATAAGGAATAAAAACAACACCGAGCAAGGACAACTTAAGGCAAAGCAGTTTTTGGTCCCCATTTAGAAAAATTCACAGGCCTTTGGTTTTGATTGATACTTTGGCTGACCGAGGTCTCTTCACAAATTCTTTGTAAAACACGTACAAAACAAACAACAGTAACTGTGACGATCTGACGGGTAACACTGAGCCATTGTAAACAATCACATTTGGATTTAAGGTTATAGAACTTTGGCTTTTCATGCAGGACGTCTGTATGGAAATCTTCCCTCTGAAAAGAGGCTGGACATGGGAGACTTCCTTATAACAGACCGTGCCATGCCAGAAATCTTAACAATGGCAATAGACACAGTTTTGTCCAGAAAACTATTTCATAGCACTGATTGTAAAAAACGTCAGTATCCACTCCATATTCATAAGCATATAGAATTCATTGTCGCAATACACTTTTTTAAAAAGCACTTTGGTAAAGAAAAAAAAAAAGAAAAAAACCCTTCCTCTCATTTCTGGTTAGGATTGTATCACATCAAATCTTTAGTAACTTTTTTGTCATTATTGTGGTACTTGAATAGCCACAGAAAGCACAAAAGCACAGTTGGAAACAAAATTCCCTTCAAGAAAAATTTTACCCTATCTCTGTTGAATTCACTCAAGAAAAATGCTACTTTTCAATAGCTGGTGCACTCGAAGTCATCTCCCCTCAATCAGCTGTTGATAAAGCAAAGAACAGAGGCCACATCTTGATTCAGTTTATCACTCTCCTTCTCTAGTCTTACATAAATATCTATTGACCTCCGCAGCCTCATACACCCCCATTCCTACATCCCCCCCCCCCACTCCCACAACAGCACACTGCTACCTCACAAGTCAATTCTTTCTTTCCAGGAAAAGAAAAACTTTACAAAAGCTGTTGTCCTTATTCACAAAGCTCTCTGGTTGAACACAGTGTAAGCACACAAGGTCACTCAGCTTTCCAAGGCCCTTCCTCTGCTACAATAAAATGGCGGTACAGTACATTCAATCTGCTCGAGCGGAGCGTCCCGCTGCATCAGCATCTCCAGGATATGGCTCAATTAAATCAGCGCTACGTTCGACACCGTTTCCCTTCTCTTTTCATCCTGGAAACATCTACAGAGGCTTGCCTTAAGCGTATGAAAGAAGCGGCAAAGTCTTGGTACGCTAACCGTAGCCTTTGACGCTAGCTTCTCTGACACACTTTTAAAATGGAGCCCTTCATTTTTAAAGCTCCAGATGGTTGGTTTTAAGGCACAAATGTGTGGCTGCGGATGCTCGAAGCTCTTTTAACCCCAGTCGCCAAAAAGCTGACAATGTGTAACTGGTTAAGGACACCCTGTTTTTGAATTCTTTTTTTTTTTCTTCCTTTTTTGAAGAATGTGTGCTTAAAGGTGATAGATACAGCTGAAAAGCAACTGCCACTTTCAGTTTTGAAAACCAGACTCTCAGTATGACTGCTTTCACTAGGGCTCGTTTAACGCTTATGAAAATGAGTGAAACGGCCCGTTATCTCTAATGGCTTAGAATCAGTTATTTAAATTTGTCTAAGTTTCCCCCTGAAACCTCAAACACTAACTCAGTTGCCTCCTGGACAAGAAGTCCTGATTTTAATTCTGATTATTTCCTTCATTCTTCAGTGTAAACTTGCGAGACAAAAGATGCTCTTTAAACTGCATGACTATACCTTGGTATAAAAGAGAGAATCCAGATTTGTTAAGGTTTTAAGGTTCATGGCGTCTACATGCCAGCAATGTTATTTGGATAAGCTTAAAATATCATATTACGTAAAGTTGTGAGTGCTAAGCACACTGGGTACTTTTTTGCTTTTCCAATTTGCTCGAAAAAAACACTATTACATACGTTCTTCAGATTGTAAAATCGCAGCTACAAGCCATCTTATGCCATTATATCATCATCATTACTATTATCATGTTCTGAGACGCGCCACTTGTGTCCTAGTCCTGTGGACGATGCTTTCGTGCACCCCCGTGTATATCCTACAATTATTCCACAGAAACAAACAATGTAAGAACCGATGAAACATGGAATTTGTTCAGTCATAAGACAGGAGTTCAGATGATAATACTGGCATATAATATATCAAACATTAAAAAAAAAAAATTTTTGGTCCCAACTGAAAACTGTGACCCCGCTTCTGTTGAAGGAGCATTGCGTCCAGGGTCTAAAAAAAAAAAAAAAAACCCTCCCAAACTTCTAGCCTGCCGCCATGTTTGCTTTCTTGTCCTACGTGGAAAAAAAGGCCTGCCGTTTCGATCTCTCTGGATTTACCTCGCGCTACCTACGTGTGTCACGTGTGTAACTGCAGTTCAGAACTACGCCTGTGCATGCATGTCATGCATTTGGTCCCGGATGCAAAGACGGCAAAAACCAGTGCACCTTTTCATGCTCAAATTCTTTTCTTTTTTTTGTTTTTTTGGTGAATTCCCTTTGAGATGAGCGCCAACGGAAAGATGAAAACTGAAAAACGAACGTCAAAGAAAAAAGAAGGAGACGCCCCTCTTCCGGTCCTGTCAAGCCGTCCACAGTTGACTGACATCCGTCCATCCGTCCATCCGTCAAGCCCAGGCCAAAACCGTGCTCGTTTTGGGTTCCCCCCTTCCCCCCACCCCCTTCGCCCCGCACACGCGCTCACTCGTCGGCGTCGGGCTTCACGTCCAGCATGGCGTGGAGCTCCTCGGGCGCGTATCCCAGCAGGCTCTTCAGGTCGCAGACGAAGCGGTAGACGTAGCGCTTGCCCGAGGTCTTGTGGATGATGTTCTTGTCGTAGTAGTAGCGCAGGCCGCGGCTCAGCTTCTCGTAGTTCATCTTGGGCTTGTTTTTCCTCTTGCCCCACCTGCGGGCCACCTGTAGGGGACACGTCCTCGCCGGTTAGATTGTACCACACCGCATGGGAGTGGGGGGGGGTCGGGTGGGGTGGGGGGATATGCACCACACACCGTTCACGGTCAAAAACAAAAAATAAAAAAACCTCCCAAAATTCTAGCCTGCTATCATGTCTGCTATATTGTGCCATGTGGAAAAAAAAGGCCTGTCATTTCGATCCCTCTGGATTTACCTTGCGCTACCTACGTGCATCACACCTATTTGTGATGACCAAAAACGGCCATCTTAACAAGCGTTTCGGTTTTGTAATGAGAATTAAAATCTTTTTTTTTTTCACTCAAGTCGACAACGGTAGCGTGTTTTTAGCTAACGTTTGCTTGACAGGGGAAATTCTCTTACCCCATTGGCAAATCTTGAAAAGATGAGTCAAACTGTCTCACCTCATTGGCCATATGCTTGTCTCATTTAGCAAACAAGTAATCAAAATAAGATTTTAAGTCTAAATACAAGACTAAAATATTTGCTGAAATTGACCTGTTTTTTTGGGGGGCGGGGGTTTGTAGTGGACCTCTCTCATGGCCTGCCTGCACCTGCTCCACATCGCCCCCCCTTCCAGAACGGTGAGGCCCTGCACTTTCCACTGTAGCCAGGGCCGCCATCTTTATCAGCACAACCCCCAACCAACACAATGTCTTATTAACACTGAGGAGATATTATTGTGAATATATCCTCTTGTATTTCCTCTAACGTGCTTAACTAGTTAATGGTCGATCCTATCTTTTCACATTTGTGGTTTCTGAGTATTTACCACCGACCTCTTACTGTTGCTCTTCACCCCGATTTATGCACTTGTCTTCTCACTGGATAAGAGCGTCTGCCAAATGCCAGTAATGTAACGTAATGTACTGCAAGATGCTCAGCTCATATTTATTAAACATTCATGAACAGAAGTTGCTCCAACTGTGAAATGGTAAAGCAGCTATGAACTCTGGCAATCTGCTAAAAGTTGTGCTCCCTGGAATGAACATCAAACTAAACCCATTGCAATCCATTATATTACAACTGCTTTTAGCAGACGCTCTTTATCCATTGCCATTTACAAAAGGTATTTCATTGCATTCTGCCTACAAACGTTTTAGGCAACGAGTAGAAACGATACCAAGCCATCAGTATCACTGATAATAGTTGTCAAAACATAACATAAACACGCTTTACTTAGACCTTTAGCACTTGCAAAAGCTTTTAGCACACGCAAAACCAATAACACAACCAACGATTGGGTCAGAACAAACACCATGACCAATCACTGGCCACATTATTGGTTTTGCATGTGCTAAAAGGTTTTGATTAAAAGTCTTCCTAAATCAGGTCCTAGGTGTCACAGTTAGGAGCTAGAGGGAGATTGAGGATGCAGGGCTTAAAGCAGAAAATTAGACTGAAGGCATTGTGTTAGCACTGGCAGGTCTGGTAAATCCATTTTAAACGCTCAGAGCTCGGTGGCCGTCGAGCCAAGGCGCAGTCCGACGCGGACGGGGCGGCTCGCGACCTCGCGACCTCTCACCTCGTCGGGGTCGGACAGCTTGAACTCCCAGCCGTCCCCCGTCCAGCTGATGAAGGCCTGGCAGGACTTGTCCGTCAGCAGCTCCAGGAGGAACTGCCAGAGCTGGATGGGCCCACTGCCTGCAGGGGGGGAACACAGACGGCACATCAGAGACGCACGGCCGCCACTGACCCCATGGACCTCCGAGCTACGCTCCCTCCACCTCACATCAGACATCACACTGCCCGCCTGTGCACTCATACTGGACCACCCTCTCACCCCCACCGGTCTCCAGAACACCATCTTTGGACAGAAGCTTTCTACACACCGCTGTCTGTATGTGGAACAGCCTTCCAGAGCATGTCATTGGACACATCACAGAGACTGGTCTTCAGGTGACCTGAGGTTTAATCGCCTTGTTATTTAAAATGCATAGCTTTTTTACACAAGAAGTCATCTTGACTAATGCAGAATACACAAATTTTGTTTATTCATTGAAAAGTAGCGGGTGCCCCTGGACTGGAGCATTCAGCATGGAATAAAAATGGCCGTCTTACACCAGTGAATCTGTGGGAGAAACATCCGAGGTTCGGTCCGCTGACTTGTCTCCCTCTCCGTCCCCTTTTATTCAGTCTCCCATTATAGCTGCCCACCGACATGTTTCCCACATGAGGCTGTTTTATATCACACAGGCCTGAGAAAATATGTTACCGCCTATAACGACACGCCATTTCGATGAAAACGAACTCAACGTTCGTTTTACTTATCTCTTTTTTTGGCTGGACCGCAACAGCACGAATGTCTGTGACTGACTGAGTGAGTGACTGAGTGAGTGATGAAGTTACACCATTGGTCGGCCGAGTTATGAAGTCACACCATTGGTCGGCCGGATCACGTGTGTTAGGTCCAGCCATATACTAGGTTTTAACCTGGTCTTTTTTTTGCTGAAGACTAGCGTGCAATCTGAGCAGCCGAATTAGACGCCGTTCATTTTGTTGGTATAGTTTTTTTCACTCTCTCTCTCTCTCTCTACCTCTCTCTCGCCCGCTGAACTCCCACACCTCTGTCTGCTCTTTTCACTGAGCTATTATCAGGTATGGTTACACTTTTATCTTGTGGTCTGATCAGAGCACAAACCACGAGGATTTTGAACATGCCATCCGTGTCTCATCTCACAAAAACAACAGATAAAAATACAAGTTCTCTCTTACACCATAATACCTCAGAATAAGTCCTCTTTTTTTACAGCTCCTGAAAAATCACCCTCCGCAGTTTAACAAAATACAACATGAAAAGCAGATGATGGTTTGGATCTCTCTCTCTATTAAGACTTTTTTTTTTTCCAAACCATAGCATCCCCCTAAGAGGTCTTACAGAAGAATATCCTTAGAGGATCAAAACTTGGAAGAGGCTCCAGAAAGGTTAAACCTCATTCATTTTGGACAGAAAGTTCTAGGCTCTCTGAAGACGTTCTTGTTCTTTGGTGGAGACATTCTTGTTCTTTGGTGGAGATGTTCTAGTTCTTTGGTGGAGATGTTCTAGTTCTTTGGTGGAGACATTCTAGTTCTATGATAGAGACATTCTAGTTCTATGGTGGAGACATTCTAGTTCTATGGTGGAGACATTCTAGTTCTATGGTGGAGACGTTCTAGTTCTATGGTGGAGACGTTCTAGTTCTTTGGTGGAGACATTCTAGTTCTATGGTGGAGACATTCTAGTTCTATGGTGGAGACGTTCTAGTTCTATGGTGGAGACGTTCTAGTTCTTTGGTGGAGACATTCTAGTTCTATGGTGGAGACGTTCTTGTTCTTTGGCGACAAGCAGATGGCCTTTAAAAAAAAAAAAAAACTGTCACTGGCATCTGAAGCCGAAGCAGCTTTGTGAAAGCGATCGCTTCTCGGAGGGAGTCGTCGGTTACGCTCAGAGCCGCGAAAAACAAGAAACCCTCAAAGCCCAGCCGCCGTTTTTCTCGCGTCCGCTTTTCTTTTTTTTCTTTTCTCTCTCTTTTTTTTTTTTTTTTTTAAATTTACCCTTCTGCAGTTCGGTCGTTTCATCTTCCACAAAAGAACTCTCGGTTGCGTCTGTTTGTGGTGCAGAGGCAGGAAAACGAGGCTCACGCTTTCATAAACTGTTTTTTTTTTCTTCTTTTAAATTCGATATATTTCTAGTATTTGTCCTTGCTTTGAAAGAAAAAAAAGCTACAACGGATTTCAGTCGAAAGCTGTACTCACATTCTTGACCCGACATTGGCTCGTAATAAGTTATTACAGTAAATAATAAGAATTATTTGTTACATTACAGGCATTTATCCAGAGCGACATATAACAAGTGCATTAGTTCAAGGTGCAGAGGTGCAAAAGAAACACACTAGAGTGAAGTAAAGATCGTAGTGCCAGAAGTGACCACATAGATCAGGACTCCAACCCTGTAGAGTAACCTGTTCAGCAAACAAACAACAATCCTGCCAAGTACAAACTAGCACTGAAATCACATTTGCCTAATCAGAATCAGACCAAAACAATCCTGCCAAATAAAAACTAACGTGATCGTATTAGCCTAACTAGGTACATTAAGCTAAACTATAGGCTAGGGAGGGGTGGGGAGAGGTGTAGCCTGAAGAGATGAGTCTTTAGTCTGCATTTGAAGGTAGTCAGATTTGTGCAACCTAAAAAGCCTAACTATCAGATCAACTTCGCACTTTCACGGTTTTCTCCCCCCTCTCTGTTCCCCGTCTGAAAACACGAATTTCTGATAGACGTGCTTGTAAAATTCATGAGAAATGACATGACTTTTCTACGATCTCATAAAGTCTCGTTTCAGTGACACGAAGGGAAACTGTGACTTTTTATTTCATCGCATTGCGACTGATTAAAATTAGAGCGTGTGCAGTACTAACCAATGACTGACAATAACAATAACAGCTCCAGTATGTAAGTGATAAGGCACATGTAAATTCAGTTACTGTTCATAAAGATTTAGAAATGTATTAAGTGGTATAAATGAAATGCAAACGCACACAAGTGTGTACCATGTCATGCTAACACAATTAAGTGGGCCCTATACTGTACATCATAAATACAGCTTCCATTTTGAGCCATACTCCAGTCCAATCTGCCTTAAGTCTCTGAATATGCATATTAAAATGCTCTCAAGTTACACAATTACACTCAACATATCTTTACCTCAAAGGACGTCGAAATAGGAACTGATAAATAATAATAATTCACTCAAAAGAACCTGTTCAAATCCAAGATGAGGGACAAACCAGTGAATTTAAAAATGTGCGTTTTGCAGTGCAAAGGCTTATATTTCTATGTTTATTGCATAATTATTTCTTATTTAGATTAATTAAAATGTTTTAGAAAGCAGAGTGTAAAGAAAAAACTAGGATTGAAACACTGATTTATTTGAATGTAAAGTTAAATATTCAGTACCCCCCGCCTCCTGTTCCCTCCGCCCAAATTGTATTGCATTAGTTATGTAACTCCCAAGCGTCTGAAAGGCTGATCATGTCATTTTCTTATTGGTTGGTCTGTGGCTATCTTATCCACGGTCCCCCATGAATCTAGAATGGAAAGTCTGATCTGGCCTCTCCACCGCCATGTCAGTCTTTGTGCTGAACACAGTGGAAGTACCTCCAGGCAAACTCTCTGGCCAATCATCAACTCGACTGGCTGACTCATTATCCAATGAAAGGACAGAGGGTCGATCATTCGCTGAGCTAGTGGCGTATTGCTCTTTCACTTAATGATTTCGATTCCAGTCAACCTATTCTACAGCCCGGCCATGCAGTAACTGCCATCTAGAAAAAGTCTGATCCCTATCTGAAAACGAATCTGGAGTAAATGTTTTTACTTTGACGGGTACATTACTTTTCCCCTTTATATCTAGGCTCTCATCTTCAGCCCATTTGCTGCACATGCAGAGAGATGTTTAAAACAGACAGCATAAGGCTTTTGCTCATTTTGTTCTTGGTTTAAATCCAATTAGGTTGTTTCTGCGATGTAGGTTAAGAGGTCTCAGATCGATAGATAAATTTACCACTGTGTGCGCGTGAGCGTGCGTGCGTGTGTGTGTGTGTGTGTGTGTGCGCAGTGAGAGTGAGTGTGTCCAAAAGCACAGGCAGGTATCAGTCTGCTGCTCCAGAGTTGCTAAGACAACCAGCAAAATAGGTCAATAAGTGGAGCAGATGATGAAGCTCAGATAAAAACAGGTCCGATGGAGTCCGCATTGTGTCCTTTTAGTGCTGCATGCCCAAATGTCAGTCAGTAAGAGACGGAAGGGTAAGAGGACAATATAAGTAAGTAAGAGTGCTTTCAATACAGTGCTATTGGTACATTTGCAATTTATCTGCACAGACTGGAACAATGACTACATACTTTGTGATATGGGCAAAAAAATTAAGAAGGTAAACAGAAATTGCCGTTGGTTGCATGTCTATATACTTGATTTCCACTTAATGTGCTATTAATACAGTGACCTCAGGATGTCTCCTTGTGGTTTTTGTGGTTGATATCTTTTTAAATGACACAAAATTCAGAAACAGGACACTTGACATAGCAGCATGCAAGCAAACTGCAGTCCTCAGAGGGGGCAAGGCATCATGGGATACATTATATAAAGCACTAAAGAAAAAGAAGTAAACCACAGATTTGTTAGACTAACCAGATACTCAAGCCCCTGCACCCTTCCATCCTCTCCTTCTGAACCACAGGAGATTCTGGTGCTATATTACAGTGCAGAGAATCTTTTGCCACAGCACATTGTCATTGTTCAGGTCCTTAATGGAATTTTAGGAGATGCATTAAATTTAAATGTTTCGGCTTCAAACCCAAAGGTCGAGATCTTCAAATGTTAATAATACAGGGCAGCTCTGAATCTGCAACGTTTCATTTTTAATAAAATACCGATTCAGACCCAATTTGCCAATTTTTTTTGCCGATCAACTGCTTTAATTGATCAGTTAAGCATTGAGTAACAAGAGAAGTCAACACGCTCTGTGGCTCTCCACATCCAGGTCTGAGGACCTCTGGGCCCATAGAATCCGCGGTTTGACCGAGATAAAGCCCCATCGAAGCGGGCCCGGTGGGGTGGGGGGGGGATTTGGGGGGGTTACCTGTGTAGCCGGCGAGCGCGGCGGCGGGGATGACGGGCTTGTCCTTGTTGAGGTCGGCCCTCTCCCTCACGTAGTCCTTGAAGGTGCCCTTGGGCTTGTGGCCGGCGTTGAGGGCGGCGGGGTAGTCCTCCGAGTCGAAGCTCTCGTAGGAGGGCACGCGCTGCAGGCCGCCGCCGCCGCCGCCGTACGAGGACTGGCTGCCCCACGACTGCGTCAGCCGCTCGCAGCTCTCGTAGCTCTCCGTGCTCTCGAACGAGTCCTGGCCCCCCAGCTTCCCTGCGCGGGGGGGGGGGGGTCAGGTGGGGGGGAGGGGGGAGGGAGAGATGGAGAGGGGGAGAGGGAGGGAAAGGGATATTAGAGAGGGAAGCCATGTGCCACAGCAGTTCTGATACCACGACTCCCCTGTTTCAGAACGAGTGACAGCATGTTCAGACAGCATATTTGGAAGTAGCTTCGAGCTTCGACTCTGTGTGGGTCATATTCATCTGTGGATTCTGACTGTGTAATGGTCATATTCAAAGATACATTTTTACATTGTTTGATGTCTACGCAACTGTGAATTCTGGCCTTGCAAGATTTATATTCACCTCTGCATTCTCTATAGAGGTCAGTTACAACTGTAATTTTTACTTCATGAGGTTCATATCTAAACTATAAATTCTGACTTTGCACGGGTCATATTCAGTTCTACATTCTGAGTCAGTAAGGGTCATATTTAACACATTCTGACCTTTTTTCTGACACTGCTTTTCCTATCATATCTTTAGAGGTCGGGCGTGATTGGCTGGAATGCGTGACTGGCAGGAATGGGAGTCACTGGGATGGACTCTCCCTTTTCGGCAGTTTCAGATAACAATTAAAGATGCCAATTTTGAAGCACGATCGGCTAACCCAAACCGCCAGTCCATACCGTGCCACCAAGGAGTCTGTAGACTGGGTACTAGCTTTGCAAATGCCAAGCCAGATCAGAAGCTCAAACCATTTTTGACAGGCAGCGTGTTTTGTATGGCCGACACAGACAGCCTTCATTTTCCCCCCCAGGCCGAGACAAGGGTGTACAAATCGCAGGAAAATCCGCGCTCACTTCCTGTCCTGTCAGATTTCTTTAGCGTTACTGGAAGCGAGAAACCGTAGCTCTTCAGAGGACCTCAACAAACGCCACCTCGCCAAGGAACGAAAGACGATACAGCGAGACCGCCGTTGCCAAAACTTCAAAATAAAAGCCACGCAAAAGGTACTGTGACCGCGCTACAAATCCTTTCCCACGCCGGAGAAAACCGCTCCGTTCGGCCAAATCCCGGATTTATGATACGGGAGAAAATAGTAATAATATCTCTCTTTCTTTATTTTTACTGAAAATAAAGTAAGTGGAGGATCTGGGAGGGATTCAGCCTGGCTCTAGATTCAAGCCATTTAATAGATCGTCCTAATTGTTTTTGAGTGCTTTTCAAAGCTGCAGAAGAAGAAGACGAAAGAAGGCACAAGAAGAAGAAAAAAGAAAACAAATGTAGAGATGGTTTAACTACTTATTTTTTTTCTTTCCCTCGTTCTCTCTTTCTTTTCCCTTCTCTCTTTATGCTGACTTTCTCCTGGAACTCGTCGCGCCTGATTATTATCTTCAAAAAAAGTGACACGTCGGGCGGGAGCGCGAAGCAAAGTTTCAGAAACCCTAAAGGTTACCCTCCTCGCACCTACTCTTTTACATAAAGCGGGAGGTTGTCACGGCGACGCAAACAACCGCCCTCTCTCTCTCTCTCCCTCGTCCCGAGCCCGTCCGCCGAGGCGCGCCCGCCAGAAGCGCGGCCGAGGCAAACGAGGCCCTCCTCCGCCATTTTGTGTCTCTCCGGGCGTCCTGACAGCTCGGGACGCCGAGCCGAGGAGGGCCCGCGCTAGATCACGCTAGTCCGGCCGAGAGGAACGCACAGCCGTCGCCGTTAGCCGCCATGATCAGAGGTTAGCGAGCGCTAAGCATCGCTCTCGAAAAGGGGGCTCCTTTATCTCACAGACCTACGGCAGGCGGTTAAAAACTGCCGGCGCTTCACAGCGAGAGCGACAAGCTTGCGGCCAATCAAACGGCACCGGGCTCATCGATCAGGCCGCACCGGGCGCTTTGATTCTCAAACGGCGCGTTCTTTAGCGCTACCTTCGAGCTCCACGGTCTACGAAGCGAAACCGAACGACGCAGTTTCAGGCTTGGCGGGCTGACCGCGACCGAACGGAATATTCATTTAGCGTCTGCTACTCTCGTCGCGCACGCACGCAAATTAAACAGACCTGGGAATCTTCCTTTTAGCACTGGGGTGCAACGCACGGGCTGTTTTTCAGTGATGTTAAACACAGTCTTCACTGTGCAAGCATGTCTGTGGTTACAAAACCAAAGTATCAAGCTATTGTTTTCCTTTGCTATATATACACACATTTAATAATAAAATAAATATACTTTTTTAACCATTGAGTGTTGCACATTTATTCAGTTGACACATCATTATTATTTTTTTTATTTACCTCGGCTGATGCGGCCCACACACATGTTGTCGGGGGAGATGACTTCCTGTTTGATGGAGAAGTAGTCGCCGGGCAGGGCGGTGGGCGGGGCTTCCCGCAGGACGGCGTTGGGGTACACGTTCTCGTACTTCAGCGTCAGCAGGTCCTCCGAGCTGATTGGGTGCAGGGTCTGGTAGGACTCCGTGACGAAGCCCGGCTCGGAGTATTCCGAGGGGGGAACGCACTGAGCATGCTCGATGCCATAGGCTAGAGAGAGAGAGAGGGATATAGAGAGAGAGAAAGAAAAGGGATGTCAATTGTTCATCAAGTAACCTATGACTGGGCTCAACAGTCAACTGACTGTACATCAACAAGTTTAATAATAAGTTAAAAATATTAACCATGAGGACAAAGGTGGATTTTTGAAAACTTTCATATGTTTCATAATTGTGCTAAAAAAATAATTTTACTTCTACATAGGGGAGATGTAGTAGGGTTGCACTTACTGACAAAGTAATCTGAGGTATAATGAGATTCCTGAAAGGTGGAGGTCAGGCCGTTGACTGGGAAATGCTTTGAATCTTCTTGAAGAAAGATAAGCAAATGTTAGGAAATCAGCAGGTCTTCATCAAAGCTCAAACATTTTTCTTCTTACATAATCACGAAAAAAAGACTTTCGGGGAATGTATTAGACTAGCTCCACTCATTCTGGAGAGCACCTGTGTGTTCGGTTAGGCATGTTGCTGGCATGTGCAAATACCACATCGTCAAGCACATCAACTGAAACGTAAACTTCATAGCAAACTCACAAAACTATTTCACATATTCAACATAGCGCCTTTCATGCAATTTTGCAGCCCACCGTGCAAATGGGGATAAACATTAAAATAACCACAAAATATAAAAATGCAGCAATAAAATTAAAAAGCAGATACTAAAATTGGGAAATAAAATTTGAAATAAATATGAAATCAAAGTCATTATAAAGCAATTACTCAAAAATGTGTGTTTTAGGTGAGTGTTCCTCTATGATCTGTTGGGAAGGGTACGCTAGGTGGGTGTTCCTCTATGCTATGTTGGGATGGGTATGCTAGCTGGGTGTTCCTCTATGATCTGCTTGGGAAGGGTACGCTACGTGGGTGTTCCTCTACGATCTTTTGGGAAGGGTATGCTAGGTGGGTGTTCCTCTACGATCTGTTGGGAAGGGTACGCTAGGTGGGTGTTCCTCTGTAATCTGTTGGGAAGGGTACGCTAGGTGGGTGTTCCTCTGTAATCTGTTGGGAAGGGTACGCTAGGTGGGTGTTCCTCTACGATCTGTTGGGAAGGGTACACAAGGTGGGTGTTCCTCTACGATCTGTTGGGAAGGGTACACTAGGTGGGTGTTCCTCTACGATCTGTTGGGAAGGGTACACTAGGTGGGTGTTCCTCTACGATCTGTTGGGAAGGGTACACTAGGTGGGTGTTCCTCTATGATCTGCTTGGGAAGGGTACGCTAGGTGTGCGTTCCTCTACGATCTGTTGGGAAGGGTACGACGTCGTTTAGGTCCGACCCGTACCTTTTTGGAGCATCTCTAGATGCTCCCACAGGATGTCCCCGACAAAGTCGGGCGCCAGGTCCAGGAAGCGCTCCTTCCCCAGGGCGCAGAGGCCGGCGCCGTTCACGCAGAACTTTCGGAAGTCCACGTTCTTCAGGCTGAACTCGTTCACCGTCCACATCAGCCACTCCGCCACGTGGTTCTCCGTCCACTGCCGGGGATCTGGGGGAAAAAAAACGGTCATCGGTCACGTTTTCGGTAAGAATGACCCCCCTCCGCCGGTCACACGGTCATCATACAGCGCGACCCTCACGTTCCTTACACGATGTTTTCGAAATATCAATGTGAATCGCAGCTCGTTTCTGTGAACAGAAAGCGTAAAGGTTTTGACAAGCTGACATCATGCGACCGTATCTAGGACGGCAGCGTAGTATAATGGGTAAGGTACTGGTCTCGCAACCTAAAGGTCAGAGGTTCGATTCCCGGGCAGGACACTCGAGCAAGGCGCTTAGCCTGCATTGCTTCAGTATGTATCCAGCCGTATAAATGGACGCAATTTAAATGCTGTGTGAAAATGTTGTGTAAGTCGCAATGCCCGCAATGTAATGTTTTCCAAATATGAATCACTGCTCATTTCTGTGAATAGAACGCGTGAAAATTTTGACTAGCTGCCATCATGAGACCGTGTCCAAACCAAAAAGATAAAAAATGTGCACACAGAAATGACCAGTAAAACACATTCTTCGTGGGTCACATGCTCACAAGTGCGATCTTTGTGTCTTGAGCACGACGCATTTAAATACGAATACAGACAGCAGTTTGTTTTTCGCGAACAGAGTGCGTAACGGATTTTTACAATCCGGCGCTGATGATGCAGTGTCCCCGTTCAAAAAACCAAAAAGGCGCTCGTAGAGAACGACCGTCCCGACCCGCATTCCTCGCAGCTCACAGACTCATGTGGCGAGCACGCTTCAGACGTATGAAAATGAATCACCGTTCATTTCGAGAGCAGACCGCATAATTATTCCGGCACGCTCGCGTTAAGAAGGAGGCCCGTATCTTTGCCCCGAAAAGTACAAACGGCGTTCAGAACAGAACGGTCGCCTCGCTCTTTCGCCCGCGCACGGCGTTTCGGAGCAGACCCCCTGACTACACGCCGTTCGGTACCGCAGACAGTGAACAGACGCTGTGGTTTACGGCGGGTCCTGATAAGGCGCTAAGTAATGCGGACGGGCGAACAGGCCTCACGGTCTCTCTTGTCGAGCCTCGTCCAGGCCGACCCAGGCTCCCCCGGAGAAGAAATATCTCACAAACAGCTGGGAGCGATAGCGGAGTTTTTTTATGGCATCCTTCAATGGATGAATCATCGTCTGCAGAGGCTGCAAGTCTCCCACAAGTCTGTCAACTTTGTTTTTTTTCACCCATCACTTGACGCATGCAAGAGCTCTTAATCATTTTCAATATTTGAATATTTTCGACATCAGGAACCCACGTAGCATTAAAGAAAAATATGCCTCATCCACCTACGTAAATAACCAATGCAAAACATTCACACAACATCTAGAAAATTATATTTACTCTTGTACTGGACTCCTCGTTTCCCTGTATCTCACGTCTTTCTCACACATTCTGAATTCTGGGCTGTTTTATTCCACTAAAAATCGAAAATTCAAAAAACAGAGACCGTTTAAAAGAGAACCGAGAGACCGGGAAGTTCCCTGTGTTTCGATTTTTCGCTTTTTCACGGACAACATGCCCAAAGGCTCGCCCGGACCTAACCAGCTGGCTGCACATACTAGCACCTAAACAGCGCCTTTCTGTGTTGAAAGAAGGTTTAGTGCAGGGATCAGGGCCAGTTCAGGCCCTGGAAGGCCAGTGTGTATATGCAGGTTTTTGTATCCACCAGTTAGCCTGGCTAAACGAGCTACTTGGCTGCATACACCGACACTGCTCGTTGCTCGTAGCTCGTAGGTTAGATCAGAGCAAAATGTTTCATTTAGGCACACAAGAGCAAGTCTTCGGCTGCCATTCATGCGCTTACCAGGAAACGTCGCTAAACTGTCGGATGGGAAAAAATGCTAGGGCTAATTGAGTAACTAAGGCCACTCGTTGCCTAGATACGGCCCTGGTCGCCCGCCTCTGTTTTGGCGCTTTACCTTTGGGTATTCCAAGCCGCTGCTGCTCCTTGGTGAACCCGCTGAAGGTGGCCTTCAGGGCCTGTGACATCATCTCTTTACTCCCGGGCGTGAGCAGCGGAACGTCCCCGCATTCCAGATCTGTCAATCAAGAGAAAGAAGGCAGTCAGCGAGCAGGCAAACCAGTTAACGCAAGCGGAACCTAGTCTGGCTTCGTAAGGTAGGGCTCCGGGGTTCTGCAAGGGCATTCTGGGAAATAATGGCACAGTCAAACGGAGCGACACATTCACAACATTCAGATGAGGCCAGGGCTGCTGATGTCGGGCAGGTCTGAATTAAGCTCATCACTGCTTTTCTACCACACCAAAGGCCCGTCTGGTCAGAATCACGATTGCTTAGTGGTCATGTTCTGTTAATACTATTTATGTTAAATGCCCATCACTCATTGTCACATAATTGAGCCTCCTTGAGTTCTCCCCTCCGTGTAAGAACACAAGTTTCCCTTGTCCTCCACCAGCCTGCTTGTTTGACAGACAAGGCCCATACATATCACCGCTGACTGCCCTGTCAGAATCAGGGCTGTTTGACCCCTGACCTCCGACCCCTGGCAGCCCGCCCCAACCGCCAGACCTGACCCAAAAAACACACCATGTGTGCGGAACGGGACCCCCCGCCACCTCCGCCGTTCACACAACGTTACCAAGAGCGCCCCAGTGCTCGCTGATGACATTCGGGCCTTCTGCGAAGCCTGCCTCCCTGTCGGCACAGACAGGAGGGATACTGTGGCCGTTGCACCGCAGGGTCAAAGGTCAAGGGTCAAAGGGGCAGGGGCCGAGCCGGTGATGTCAGGCTGGCGGGAGCTGGCGGACACACTGGCCAGTGTTCTACCGCCACGGCCGCCGGGCAGGCAGCGGGAGACAGAGGACCCCTTTGAGGGCTCAGACAGTGCCTGATGATTTGCAAATGCTTAATTAGATTCACCAGCGGAGACTGAGATGGGCCACTGGGGTAAGAGGGTGAATCAGGCAAAAATAAACCCGCTGTGTGTGTGTGTGTGTGTGTGTGTCTGTGTGTGAGTGTGTGTGTGTGTGTGTGAGTGTGCGTGTGTGGTGTGTGTGTGTGTGTGTGTGTGTGTGTAGAGACAGACAGAGAGACATTATGTTGTAAGCATTATGCATGTATAATGTTGAGCTTAGTTTAATGCATTTATATTAGTCAAGAGGTTGCAGAGCTAATATATATATTTTTAAATGTATCATTACTGTTGGTCTGTACATCATTTGCTTTGGCAAACCAGTGCATGTCATGCCAATAAAGCACCCTGAAGCTGAATAATTGAATTAAGAGAGAGAGAGAGAGAGAGAGAGAGAGAGACAGAGAGACAGCCAACTGTTCATCCTGTAGCCTACGCTATGACTGGGCTCAACAATCAGCAGACCAGATATACAGAGACACAACAGAGACAGCACGACTCCAGATTGTATAACTCCGGGATTCTCCGCGCAGAGTCAGAGCGCCGTTTCGTGTGACAGTGCGGATCAGGATTGGAAGGGGGATAATCTTTCACCTGCTCAGCTGCTAACGGCGCTGGAGAGGGTTATTAAAGGCTTTGTGTACCTGGAGCTACGCCAGAGCCAAAAGCCCAGGAGATGTTTGCCGATTAGCGATACAAAGCAGGGGAAGCTAGCGGGGGAGCTGGCGGGGATCAGCGATCCCACAGGGCAGACGGGTTCTATTTTTTCCGCCTATTTTCCTTACTATGTCTCTCGGACGCCCAGATGTTCTGACGCCTCAGAGATACGTATCTGTCAGCAAGGGGTGGGGGGGGTGGGGGGGTGTGCTTGGGGTCATGAGGTTCACGCGAGTTTCCGTCGCTCCACAAAAGACCCGCCCCGTCGGGGACGCACGTAACGGCCGTGTCCGCTCCCCCCCCCCCCCCCCCCCCCTTGACGTTCTTCCTGACAAAGCCCCACAGCGACCGAGGTGAAGTCCGGTTCGCCGACTCGAAGCGCTGCGCGTGACCGAGGCGTGTCGCGTCATGGCTACCCCGCGGCTCCTCGGCGGCGGGCACGTAGGGGCGCTCGGCCGCGCGTTTCGGGCCGTTCTTAGGCCCCGCCCCGCGTTCCTTCGGACCGCGTGACTGCACATCGGCGCACGTCGCGCCGCGGCTTCCTGCCAAACTCGTCAAAATAAAACAAGAGGCGTACGTTTCACGTTTGCTACGCAGGCCCTTTTTTTTTTCCTGGCGTCCCTCGACTGAAGACGTTCAAACGGAGAAGACACCGCCTCCTTCCTGTTTCACGATCCTGCAGCCGGACTACTGTTGACATAACACAATTAGGCCTGTTGTTTAGTAAAATACCTGCTGGATTAACTGGATGAAACAAACATAATTGGGATTGAGAAGCTAGCGTCCATCACCCAGCACAGAAATGACTCTCATCATTGTGATTTCAAGAGGTGTGAAGCAGTCACAGGCAGGGTGGTGGGTGTGGGCGGCGGCTCATCGGGTACGGTCTGCCTGCACTTTCCACACCCCCCCCCCCCTCCCCAGTTTCACCTCTACACAGCCTCTCTCAAAACGCACCTCTGTAATCTCACTTTGCGGTTACAAGGGGGAGGCTTCACACAACGGTCAAATGGCCTCTTTTTTTTTTTTTTTTCTTTTTTTTCTTTTTTTTAATTTAAAAAAGAGGCCATTTGAAGCCTCCCCCTCGTAACCATTATTTTTTTTAAAAAAGAAACAGCCTGTTGGTACTTGACACACTTATTTATTTAAACATATCTAAAAACTTTGGTGACTGGGACTAAAAGATTGGGCCAAAACCCGACAATTCACTCCGATGCCCACGTTTGCAAACTGAATCACCGGCAATAGAATTTGAGCATTTCGCTCACGTGATTTACGATGAACGTCTGAAGTCTCTTGATAGCAAAACTAAGAGCTGAGCGCAGTGAAACTGGCTGGCCTCTAAAGGTCATTTAACAGTTTCTAGTCCCACACGGTTAGCCTAGCGGTTCTGCAGTGCTCCGTCTACACCAGCGCCTCAAACAGACACAGGCTCAACGGTTACGAGACTGAAAATGGAAGCAACGACCGTTTGGAATAAATGCTGCGAGCTAGAAATTTTGCAGGCATCTCATTTTCTACGCGCCGAGAGTTTGAGTCGTTCGCGGCGTGCCACTGACGGGAGACGAAAACAACATTCCGGAAAATTCCGTAAGAAAGCCACAGTGAGATGCAAGAAACGTTCTATTAATGGCTGCAGCCAGCTGGGCTTAAAGTCAGCAGGGATGTGTGTGGGGGGTGAGGACGGGGGGGGGGGGGAGGGTGGGGTGGGGGGGTTGAGCACATCTTCCCTCGCCGCAGAACCGGACAGTCGGGAGAGAGATCAGAGATGGCGGGGTTTCCGCCCCCGCGATTACCCTGGAGACGGGGGTGGGGGGGGGGGGGGGTTGGGGGGGGTCACAGGGGCCCCCGGACGCCTCTTTGTACCCAGCGCTCTCTCAGTCAAACGCAGCTGCACACGCACAGCCTCCGGATAATGGCCTGGCTCATTAGCTAATGATTATAGGCTAGACTCCTCACATACTGCCCCCCCACCCCCCCCCTCCTCCCTGCCCCCACTCTAATGAGCCTGCATTCATCAGCCGGGATAAATTAATTACCTACAACATGTCGGCTCGGGGGGGGGGGTGCAAACTAACTTTTTTTTTGCTGATGAAGGCAATATGCTCAAATATGCTTCTATCTGAACTAAACAAATTAATAAATAAATGCTGAGCATGGATCTTTTATGAATGTTGCATAATATTGGTCCTCATTGTACGCAACAATGAATGGGAATTGAGGAGAATAACAGTACGGTTTGGACTAACTGAATTGAGTGTGCATGCGTGTGTGTGCGTGTGTGTGTGCATATATGTGCACAAGAGTGTGCGTGCACATGCGTCTGTGTGTGTTACAAATTGTGTACAGTTCAATTTGGGCCACACATACACATATACTGCAATACATACACACATATATGAATAGAGGCCTGTGTGTGTGTGGCTTGGATTCGATGGCCTGAACGGGGGGGTAGGACACTAGGACACAGTGGGGGGGTTGGGGGGGGGGGGGCGGCAGGAAGGGCACACATGAACCCAATTAGCCGCGACTCCACCGCACGCGGGGGCGGGCGTGAAATCGGGATTCCGCGACCCCGCTGTGAGGCTGACACCGGAGGGGGGGGTAGGGGCGCGTGGGCCAACGGGAGGGGCGTCCGCCGAAACCGCGAGGGCTCCTCAACCGGCTGGCTTTCGGGAACGGGAACAATGGCTCGCCTCTGTCCGCTCCTGCCGGGCCCGCTCCTGACCTCACGCTCTCCGCACCATGCGACCCCGCCCGGGAGCGCGGCCACTTCACTCTCAGGCAGGAGCGAAAAAGGAAACCTGCTGAGTACAGCTATACTGTACATAGCAGCGGGTGTGACTGTGTGTGTGTGTGTGTGTGTGTGTGTGTGAGAGACAGTACATGGGTGTGCATGCAAGTGTGTGTGCACATGCACGTTGGTGTCTATGTATGTGTCTACCTGTCTGTTTGGTGTTTTTGTGTATGTGAGCATGTGTGTATGCACAAGTGTCTGTGTGTGTGTGTGTGTGTGTTTATGTGCGCTAGACAAAAAGCATCATTCAGAATAGGAAAACGTCAGTTCTGATTTATCTATCCCCTTGTCAGTTTCTTGGGCTGTTCAATGCGCTTCTCTATTCAAACTCGCAAATCTTTCGACTCCCTGTGCGAACGACGGCTCGCGGTGCGACCCAGTTTCTGAAGCCGAGCGTAGGCGTGAGCGTGAGTGTGAGCCCGCGGGCTCGGCGCCGAGAGCTCCCCGCACGGCCCGCGTCTACTGCCCCGAAAAACCCCTCTTCGCTTACCCAAATTTTCACGAAAGCATTTCCCCGCAGAGCCGGAGTGTGAACTCCTCAGAATTCGGCGGTGACGCCGATTCCGGGGGCTAACGCTAACAGCGGGGACCGCCGACTGCAGGTCTCAAGGCCGGGGAATACGAGGAGCAAGTCCCGAAGCAGTTCCAGGGGAATCCCTGGCAGGGGGGAAATCCATCCCTTCTGCTTCTGACTGGAACTGGATTCCCAATGTTGAGAAACAGGGCAGCTTGCCATCTATAAACCCGACAAATCATTTGCATTCGATTTCGCAATTTTAGTACCAGAATGAGGGAAAAAAAAAAAAAAAGCTTTCAGTTATAATGTTAGATTCCATACAAAAACAGAAACTAGACTATCTGGCATCGAGTTCAGACAAACATTACAAATACCCATTCGCTGGATAAACACGACTGCTTTAAGACTGTCCATGTGTTAGCGTAAATCATACATGTTTTTATTGTGTTTCCATTCGCCGTTGTTTGAAATGTTAAATGTTGTTTTGTTAATGACTCTGCCGCTGCCCTGGCAGTCTCTCCCTTACAAATGAGATTAATTAGACCCCGGAGACCACGGGGTTGCATAAAATAAAATAAAACGTCGGATAAAATAAAATAAAATAAAAACCCCTCCAGACCGAAGGACGTCGGCCCCGAGCTCCTCCGGGGGGGGGGGGGTCCAGTGGAATTTTCCGGGCCGAGGCGGTCCCGCCCCGGAGTGCCGTTCTGTTCCTACGGCCCCCCTCCCCGCTCCCTCTCCTCAGTGCCCCGTGGTCGGGAGCACCCCCCCCCCCCCCCGGCTGCACCATTTAAGAACTGCCGGCTTGAAAAGGGCGTCGCGTTGGGGGGGGGGGGGGGGTGAGCGCAGGGGGCTTCCATCTTAAAACGGTTTCTGCTGACCTATGACCTCCACCCCCCCACCCCCAGCTATCGCCCCTAACCCAGTCCTGTTTCCCTGCACAGACGCTGTACCTCACAATCTGTAGAGTTTGGCACAACTGAGGCCTTCTTATCAGAGACGTCCTAAATGAAACAAATTCAGGAAAAACTTTTTGCTGTATTACCACCCACCACCAGCCAACAGTCTCTGTATTTGTGACGGACGAAAAAAAGGCTGACAGAAAATCCCCATAGGCCATTTTGCAGTAACTACCGAGCAGTGGTCATTCCAAAAAGGATCACATCGCAAAATACAATACAAAGTATAAGGAAAATAAATTTCATGAATAACAAAATGTACCACACACACACACACGTACATATTGTTTTTATATTGTCTTGATGCACATGATTTAACATGACTAAATTGTTTATATACATGTCATACAATTTCACATTACAATAAAACAGTCTATGGTTTCATTGTGTGCACAATTTTCATGCACATTTTGAGAAGTATGCTTAAATACTAGGCTACATGTTTTATTTACATTCACATCCATGTCCTTCCTTTGTTCTCCCTACCACAGCTCCTGAAGGGGCAGTCTCCCGCTCTCATGCTAACGTGCTAACAGCACCCTTCGCCAGCAGCTTGTGGGATTTCCCTGCTTTCTCAGAACAGAACCGAAAATGGAAACTGGCACGCCCCTCTCCTGCGGTGATGTCACGTAACAAATCAGGCCAACCCCATTACACAGTCGGCGGGTCCAGTCACGGAACCGGGCTCAAGTCCCCCTAACTCACACCCCCCTCAGAGCCAAGACACGCACAACATTAGCCGTCCGCGAGGTCAAGGGGAACTACTGAACGATGACCTGCTGCTAGACAACTGGGACGCGACATACAACTACAGCTATTACTCACTGACAGAGGTGTTCAACTTCACTGGTAGGCCTCGGGGAACAACGCCAGGTAAGCACATGTTCAACACTACGATGTCTACGAGCACACCAAGTCCCTGGAGATAAGTCACAATTTCCACTGTGACACAACTCAGATGAGCAAGACACCTGAAGGGGGGGGGGAGGTACGCCCAGCCACCAAAACTGGGGCATACAGGATCTAGGTCTAGCATGCTAGTCTAGCTAGTTCTCTTATCATGGCTCCCAACAGGTGCTTTAAATGGGACGGTGTTCCTAACCGCTAGCCGCTAACTCACCAGAGCGCACAGCTGCAGCGATGCACCCCCACAGAGATGCAGCGGGGGCCCCAGAAACACGCTCATCACTCAGGCTGAAGAAGGCACAGGGCCTTGTTTGGACACTAAAGCAAACACTCAGGCAGACAGACAAGAGCTCTGCTTACGCTCTGTTACCCTCTCCAGGTCGCCTCCTAGAGCTTTATAAGAGGGACCCCTCTCGTTCATTCCAAACCTTAGCATTCCTTCATGCCTTCTACAAACAGCGAAATGAAGAAAAAAAAACCACAATGGCCCACGCAGACAAAACCCAGAGCATGAGCTACAATCGTTACACCGCAAAAAACATTTCTTCTTTTACATTTTTTTTTGTTTCACAAGATACCATTTTAAAGGCCACGATCCTGCGATTGTAATTAAACAAATCGATTGCCTCACAGCTTGTTTGAAAACAACTGCAGACCTTAAACAGATCGGCCCTCGGACCGCCGCGCTTTCGTTCTCATGTCGAACGCCAGGCATTCCGCCGGTAATTTGCCGTCGCGAATTTAAGGCGCGCAGCTTTTTGTTTTCTTTTCGCCGGCGCAAAGCGGCTGAAATACGACCTCACGGAGCAAATTACCCAGGGCCACCTATCTTAAAAACTTTTTTTTTTAAGAAGCACACAGCCGTTAAAATACAGCGAGAGACCAGAACGGAAGTAGAAAAGGATGAATGACTCTCAAAGCCGAGTGCGGAGAAGGGTCGGAGTCACACACGGGCGTTTGAATGGAGATATTTTCTTTCTTTTTTTCTTGTTTTTTTTTTTCTCAATGGAAAATCACGGGAGTTCGGCGCTCCGTTTCTGGGCCTGACTCACGCTCCTGTCACCCCGCGTTACGTGAGGCAAGTAACGACGTCGAGCATGAGTCCGTAGCCCGAGACCACGCCCACCCCCCTGCCCCCCCCCCCCGAACAGTTTAGTCAAAAGATTACAGCCGGGCGAGTCACCCTGCCGAGAACGCTCGCTAGCATAGCCTGCCCTGGCTGAGACACAGTGGAATTGCGCGCGGTGTCATCTCCCTGGAAACAGATGTTGCATAAGGTCGCGTTTGCTGTAAAAGCTTCTCCATAACTGCCAATCTTACAACGACCTCTGACACAAATATACATTCCTTCGTGCTCGGTGAACTCTGCTCACGTTCAAACTTATCCCGCTTTTTTCTGTCTATATTTTGTGTACACCAGTTCACATAAATATCACATTTCAAACAGCCATTAAAGTGGTTTTTCTAGACGTTGGGACTGTAGTGTAGTTGACCGATGTCCACGGTGGACTTGAGCGAAGTTGAACCGTAGCATTCCTTACTGCAGGCTGTTGGATCTCCTCCAGGTAGAAGAGGTAGCAGTGGCTGTAATAGGCCACTTCTTAACTGCCTAAACAACAAGCATGTGTGCAGCCATCAAAGGAAAGAGGGATGCGCGTCCCTTTAAAGGGTTCCCCCGAAAGCGTAACCCCCCCCCCCCCCCACCCCACCCCCCCCAAAACTGAGCCTGCTGACAGCCTGCAGGTTCGCGCCCAGAGCCGGGCCAATCCCACAATGCACCGAGGCACTGCGAGCGCGACCCATAAATCCACAGGACCGACCGGCGGAGTCTGCGGGTCCTGTTAGGGGGGAGCTAATGGCCTCGTTACAAAACCCACTTCAGAAGCTGATTAAAAAAACATGCTCTGCTCCATCAGCACAAAAAAACAGACAAACGCACAGACAGGCAGACAGACATGCACGCGCACACGTACGCATGCACGCACAAACATGCACATACGCAAACACACACACCCACCCACACGTGCATGCATGCGCACACACACACACACACACACACACACACACAACAAATCTTGGCGATACAACAGAAGAACAAGTCAAGGTTCAATTCCATTACTTAGCCTCCACTGTAAGACAAAAACCAGCAAAAACTCTGCAGAGATGTTAAAAACAGAGATCCCACCTGGGACTTTACAGGAATCAACTATCCCACTGAAGTTTTTTTGAAAAAAATAAATAAATAAATAAAAAAAAAAACACCACATCCACAAACGTCTCAAAACCAGACACCCATCACGACCTACACGCACGAGGGAGGAGCAAACCACGGGAGACTGACACCCATTCTGCCCAATGGGAAGCCGTATCCGGGCAGGAGAAGGCGGAGCCTCTGATCAGCTGGGCGGTGGAGTGTGGCAGTGAGAGGACGCTGGCCAGTGGCGTCAGAGGAGAGTTACTCATCGGCTCGGCACACACAACTGCCGTGAGTCAGAGATTACCCACGCTGCACAGCAGGGGTGAGGCAGAGTATCTGTGCCAGGGTCAAGGTATGAGGTGGTGTGTGAAGGGGGGGGGGGGGGGGGGTGGACGTGGGGGGTGAGTTACCCCACCCTTCCAACTTATTCCATGTTTTTTCACCCAGGGGGATAGTGTAGACCGATTTTTCAACTCGTGACCGCTGGCACGGAGGGCGCTAGTACTGCGCTAGCGCGCTTCATTCATCGGTGCTGGGAACCTCTGAATGGATCTGTTTACAACACGGCGCGCACATGCGGCTATCGGCGTGGCCTTGCGTGTGAGGCAGCTCCAAACAAAGCTATTGTTCTGTCAGCGTCCCTGACCCAGACACACACACACACATGTTTACTATTTAACGCTGTGATGCATCTCTCAGTAATGGACCGTCTTTTATGACTAAGCTTTAAAAGGCACTATAAAAACCCAACAGTCACAGGAGAGGTATTCTGGGTGCGGGGATTATTTCTCTTGTGCACACACGCGCGCACACCAACCACACACACACAAGCCACACACACAGAGAGAGACAGGGCGCACATACACACACACACAGACTCAGTGCACACAGGCAAGCACAGACACACACACACACAGATTCAGTGCACACACAGACTCAGTGCATACAAGCACACACACAAACACACAAACACAAGCGCACACACACACACACACAGACTCAGTGCATACAAGTACACACACAAACACACACACACACACACACAAGCACACACACACACACACACACAGACTCAGTGCATACAAGCACACACACAAACACACACACACACACACTCAGCAAGGTGGTCAGAGACGCAGGGCCAGGGAGGAAGAATGCGGCTAAGCTGCCCACTCATGACACATCACTGCCTCACCGCTTCATCCCGAGCCCGAGAAGACAAACGCCTCGCCGGGCACGCGGCCCCTCCTCTCCTTCCTTTCCCAGCAGCCCCGCCAGCGCCAAACCCTGCGCCGGCCACCTCCGTCCCGTACCGGAACACCGTATTCCCTTCTGGAAACGCGGGTGCGATCGCCCATCTGGGCGACATACAGCTCAGGAGGTAAGAGCGGATGTCTGGCAGTCGGAGGGTTGCCGGTTCGATCCCCGGCCCTGGGCGTGTCGAAGTGTCCCTGAGCAAGACACCTAACCCCTAACTGCTCTGGTGAATGAGAGGCATCAATTGTAAAGCGCTTTGGATAAAAGCGCTATATAAAATGCAGTCCATTTACCATTTATCTGACCCCGGTAAACCCCAGTTCTGGGTTGACATAAATCAAAAATGAATTGAACAATGGCCTCACCGAGACAATTCACAAATAGGGTTCCCTGGCAACTCGTATTCAGTGTCCTAAATCTACCTTTGGATCCACGTCTTTTTTTATTTTAAAAAAAAATAAAATAAACGTAGGCCTGTAACTCAACGCACTTTAGCAAATTCCTAGAGCAGAAACGATTTTCTTCAACGACGATGACGAGAGAAAGCAGAATCGTTTTACGATCGAGAAATACCAGAGGCCAGCGAGGATAAATCAAAAGGAGGAGGATTCGGGAAAGGACTTCAACCGAAATAAACTGGAAAAGCAGAGGGTCGTCCACCGAATCCTTACATAACCGTTCAACAGCGGGTCACCCAATCCTCAGCAAACGCCACCCCGCTCCGTCCGCTGGTTCTGCTCTCGACGGTACCTGCCCCCCCCCCCCCCCCCCAAGCGCGGTTAGCACGGTAACGGTCCCGTCGCGGAGAGGGCCGTGCCCTTTTTTCGAGTTTAGGCAGGTGCGCCGTCTTAATCAGACAAGGAGCGGCCCCTCCACATCGGCCCTCCTGGCCGCCGCGCATTCCTCGCGATCGGCCGACCCTGACAGCCAGAAAAACACTGAGCCAGCAAGACGGACGGAATGCGTGTCATCTTCACACACGCCAAAAAAAAACCCCAAAAAAAAACAAAACGGCAAGTCTTCACCAGGGAGGCGTTTATAGGTTCACTGGAAGAGCTTACGTCCGTCACCGACGTGTGACTGTGTACACAGAACCTTTTTACAAGCGTTTGCTCAAACCGGGAACTACACACTTTTACTTGAGTTAACTGGGGAAAACTATTATGTCTGCCCAACCTCCCCCCCCCCCCCCCGACCCCCTCTATCACCCCCCAGCTAACCCACTGTTTGTGCTCAGTTCATAGACGGCAATGCATTTTTGAAATATTTGACCCGCCGAAATCCAACGACAGCTAGATGGGTTCGCGATAGCGCACACATTCTGGACTGTCGGTGAACCCGCGCCAATTCGTGTGTCGAGGGTACGAGGAGCACTTGTGCTGAAAGCATCCCGAGCACAAGCAGCATTCACGGGATCAAGGGGGTCGAGCTGAGGGCAGCGGAGACAGACTTGTTTTTCACCAAAAATTTTCAATTCCAAGAAAAGAATTGTACTTCTTTTTTTTATAACAATTGAAGTAATGTGTTATGTGTGGATATGACCCAGGCGTCAATCTCCATATCAGTCGTCTCCTCAGACAATATGGCCCAGAAAACTCCCAGTTTGTCTTTTTCATGACATTTCCATCTACCGTGTACCAAAATAAACTCGCAGTGCTACCACAGCCACTCACCGGTTTGTCTTTACTGTCGCCAAATAGGTTAATGATCTGCCCGTCTGGAATCTGGATGGATGTTCTTAATCAGTCTCCAGGGAAGTTGTTTCGGTGTGACTCACCACGTTTCTCAGAAACGGCCGGCTAGTTAGGCAAAGCAGCTAGACATGTTGCATTCCATACACCTCAACTACCCACGCTGGTCCACACTGTCTGTTGACCTAACCGCGTCATATTTGTTTTTTTTTTTTTTGGTTTTTTTTTTGTGGGTGTAACAAATTGACCAAGATATCATCAAATGCCTTGAATAAGTACAACAGCATGAGGAAGTCTGCTTATCCAAACATCAGGTTGCCTTATACAAACATTAACTGCATTTCACAAGATCACCTTATCTACTAGACGTTGCGCGTGATATGATAATCCAAGTATAAACTTAACATTATTAAGAAATTAGCCACCTAACATGTTACTCCTCTACTGACCACCCTTGAAAACTCAGTGTCATTCCTACTGACAGGCAGGCAGTAAAAAATACACCCCTTCTTCTACTCCCCAGCAGGTGGTACAGATGGCACGGCATGTAACGGGCACTGCCACATTTAAAAAACACACACACACACACACACATACATACACACACACACACACACACATACATACATACACACACACACAGCAGTCAGCCAAGGAGGGTTTTTTTTGTTTTTGTTTTTTTTAAACCAGCTAGGCTTCTCTAGGTGGCGGTGAGACACCCTTTCAAAAAGTCACAAACAGTAACGCCTTGAAAGCGATCTGTGCCCGCGCGCCCGCACGCGCATGTGCGCTCGCTCGCCTACGCACACACTTCTGTGGCAGAAAGCCAGCTAAACCGGCGCATCAGATCTCACGGCAGCAGCGCCTGCGTGTTTTTAAAAGCCCCCATGCGGAGCTACGCCCCGTTATACCCTTCCACGTTAACATTCCACAGTAACCGGGCACACCGTATCTCCTGTTCAGCGCTGACACCTACGTCGCGGCGCGAGAGCTACAAGGCTTAGCACTCCACACGACAACGGTCGTGCGCTCTTAGGCCAAGCGTCGTAGTTTTTGAGAAGTTTCAAGAAAACACGTTTCGAGAAATACGGTGTGAATAGCAGGTTCTGTGGCGGGGTTGTGGGGGGGGGGGGGGGGGGGGGGGACATAGGCCTACTTAATGTGAAAAGGCACTTCACACCAATTCAGTTTCTTCCCCAGTAGTTTGAGGAAACCCATATCGAGAGATGATTCTGCAAGATAGTGGGAAGTTTTTCAACCGCACGGTGAGCGGCGGCACAGTTGCTGGAGTGCATCTGCAATGTGATGCGTGTGCACCTTTTTGCAGGTGTGTACAGCGTCGCCGGTTTGCTAGCACGCGTCGCTCGACAGCTCGCCGAGGGTCTGACCGCGTTCTTGTTTCGGTTGGACACGGTTGTCGCGCGAATGGAAACGACACACGCAAGTAACAGCGTGCCACTTTCACCCATCTGTAAAGTCACTCATCTTAGAACAATAGGAAAGACATACGTGTAAACCAGAGGCCTGCGACTTAGTGACTTACTGGAGACCAACTCAGTCTGGTTGTTATTTTTCCTTTTTATTTTCACCTTATATTCACCTTATACCATTTCCAACCCAAGACACAAGACCAGAAGAGATATTTTTTTGACCATCTCCTTCAGTTACGATTAGTGAAAGTGACTGATTGAACATAAAAAACAGCAGACACTGCAGGTCTCCATCGCCATGGTTGCAAAGCTCATAGACATGCATCCTTCATAAATATAAAAACATCACAGGACAGCACCTTTGGTCACGCAAATTTCTCCCCGGTAACGCAGGCCGAGCCCCATAGCCGATTCATCACAGGCTTAAAATTCAGCCACATCCGAAGGCAACTATGACCAGGAGTCCACTTTTTTCCCAGGATGCAACTGGCTACATAGCACCACAGGTAGCTGGGCTATAGGGCAGCCAGGATTCCTCTGACTACACCAGCACTAGCTCCTCCCAACAACTTGGCCACAGCCAATGACATTCACTGCCCCTCTGATAGACGCTTGCTCTCCTATAGTGCTGTGTATTCTGTAGCATGGGAAACATAGCAGCTGGTTTGCAGGATAAGTGTGCATTTCAGCTGTGTTCCAACTTACATGTTACATTACTGAGCATGTGGAAAAGTGGTCATTAGATTTCTGAATCCAAACTCGGAAGGAAAAGGAAAAAAAAATAGAAGAACATAAAGTAGACACTCCCTGCAGCAGTGATCCTGAGGAAACAGGGTCACATTTGCAGGGGCTGTGCACAGGAAATAAGGAGCAAAACAAACGTCTGCTTCTCCCTACACCAGGGCTGTCCAGTCTTATCTGAGAAGGACTGGGGTGGGTGCAGTCTTTTGTTCTAGACTAGCACTGAAACACCTATTCAACTGTGCAGCTATTGTCTTCAGTGTTGAATCAATGTTTTAGTACTGGGCTGGAAGAAAAGCCTGCCTAATATGGCTGCCCCCACCATGACCCTACCCCTGCCCAACATGGCTGCACCCACTGTGACCCTACCCCTGCCCAACATGGCTGCACCCACAATGACCCTACCCCTACCCAACATGGCTGCACCAACTGTGACCCTACCCCTGCCAAACATGGCTGCACCCACAATGATCCTACCCCTGCCCAACATGGTCGCACCCACAGTGACCCTACCCCTGCCCAACATGGCTGAACCCACAATGACCCTACCCCTGCCCAACATGCTCTGACTCCACACCGGTGGTCCTCCCTGCCCGCTGTCACTATGCCAGATCGCGTGCACTGCAGTCACTGCACGTTACTCACGCTCAACCGCTCTGTCAACCGCCAAATCTGGCTGCACACAACTTTCACATTCTGTAGGTGTCTCCTGTGTCCTGCTTTGCATCTGCACAGAACTGACTGATCTTGAAACCACGTGGACTGCTAATCCCCGTTGACTGAGTTAATCCATGTTAGCTGAAGATCAGAGGATCTGTGCAGATACTTTATAAATCAACCAGTTGCAATGTGCTTAGCAGCTTAGCAAGGCCAGGTAAGCACTGGGGTGAATACCTGATGAAATTGAACCTCATTGATCCCATGTATTGCCACTGTGCTTTAAGCTGTGTTGTGAAAGGTTCTGACAGTAGACTTGTGAGAAATGCTGAGTGTGCACATCCCTTTGGGGATTAGACTGCAAGGCAATAACATCTTCCGTCCCTGTCACTTCAAAGGGCTCACTCTAATCTAAAACTGAGAATAGGACACTGAACTACAGCAATGTACTATATGTCATGCAGTAGGCTAAACATCATGTAGTCAATGTGTCCTTCAAAGGACTATTGCAAGGAATCAACAAAGGCTAATCTCAAGTGAGAAGATAAATAAAATAATTTGAATTTCAGCATTTTGGTCCATAGTAATAATTCTGTTTTTAAACAAGATTTTCAAAGCCATCTTATCACATCAGTTATGAACTTGTGCATTAGAAACTTAATTCAAACTTTGACAAAAATGTCAACACTCCAGCTCATCAGAACTGTGTTGCAAGTCTTGGTCACGAGGACAGTCTGCAGTCTAACATAAGAATTACACAGTAATGTTTGATTGACTGTTCATTAAATATGATCTGGTTTTGTTTTCACATAACAGGCATGAAGTGTGAATTCTTAGTTAAAGACATTTCTGCGGAAAGGGACTTGCGTCATACACAAGCAAAGGCAAGTCTTTCAATTTCGTTCAATTGTGCCTCTATAATTGTTTAATCATGGTGGGTCAGAGATTAAATAATCATGTAGAGCGTGTGCGCTCCCAAGAACCAAGACCGACCACATCAAGCACAAATACATTTTTAACCGAGTGAAGAAGGGGGTTAAACGTCACTGCAATGGCCATTACAACACTTCAAAGGCAGCATTCTCGAGTTGTGCAACGGACACACATTAAGGCACGAGTTATGCTTATTGTACTACAAACATAACAAGCGTACGGACTTTTGTTTTTACTCAACACAAGTTCTACAGATTTCTATCCTGTGTATCCTGCGTAAACCTAAAGATACACCTGTGTGTAATCTACATTTCAGACTGCCGTTCACCAATTTCGCTGACCCTTCAATTTCTGGTAACTTTTTTTTACCAGTCCTCAAATAAGTCTAAACGTCTTTGGATGTGTAAACTGACAATCAACTGGTGATTGCATGCAGACTAGGGAATTCGACTGAGTTTCCAAAAATCGTGTCTTGCCGATCGGTAAAATGTGTTTTGAAATAAAGTGGCCACATGAAATAACCCTTTAATAGATGCACGTCTTTACCATTATCACACCATACCAATATCGATAACGATACAAAGTTGTCAGACAGTTTTCCGCCGGGACAATACACAGGTAAAGGCGAAATCAAAGCCCAGGTTGGCATCCCGGTTTAGTATAAATTAAGCACTTAAAACCCACCCAGTTTACACAATAGTGTGGCTAATTGCACTCTTGTAATTTGGAACAGTGAAGCCTGAGAAATACAAAACACCGCTGAAAGCTTCAAAACTGCAAAAACAACTACAGAATAATAATGCGCGCTATTAATTAAACTTTAATACAAGCAACAGGATACTCACCGTCCACCTTTTCGGACTTGATTATGGTTAACGTTGGTTTCATGTCGACAACTGCCGTCATGATCGTCAGATCAAAAAGTTCAAACGAGGTTTTATAGTAGTCCCAAAACAATAAACCCGATATATCTCCTCTTATCCGAGAATAACTCGCGCAGTACCCAAGTGATGTTGCAATCGTTCCCGGACTGTTCTTCCAACTCAGTCCGTCTTCTCTCTTATGATATTCAAATCAAGCCTCCTCCAAGCACGGATCTCGCGGTTCCTCGTTCACACAGTCATACCAGCCCGCTTGGCTTTGTCAGCTCGACTCCGTTGCACAGCCTATTCCGACTTCGAAGACGCTGACCCGCATGTCATTCATCCTGAATGGGCGGCGTTACTATAGTGCGCCAAGTGTTTCACAGACTCCAGTTACGTTATTGCCAGCTCTTTCACTATGAGTAGTGCTGTAGTAATATTCCCGTGCCGGGAGGGCATCATCAAACCCATGCAATTTATGTGATTGTTGCGCCATGGAATTCCATTAACGTTACGCAAAATGCTAACAAAACGCGGAAAATATGTGTTGTGTAGTTTGTGATTATGTCCAAGAACATGACGCAATCAGTATGCGTAATAGCCTACACTACGTTTACTTGGAAGTAGGATGAGAAAGGACAAGCAGAAGGGACACAAACGAGGAGCGTGCAACATTCGCTATGCCCCAAGTGCACTTCGATCTTGAGAAATAATATATTCCATTTACCTGTAAAAGCAAAAATTGCTTACGTTTCTCAAGTGTACAACCAGAGGCGGGCTTTAGTTGGGAATGCGTGGTTCGGTTGAAATTACAAACTAAATAGTTTTGGGTTTTGATTCCTTTTATATTCATTTTGTGTTGTGTTTTGTGTTTGTCAACAACAAAAAAGTTTTGACACAATACATCCTTGGCAGTAGAAAATTTGAGCTGCACGTGCTACATTTGTTTCAGAACTACACGTGTAAAAAGAAATGAAACTTTTAAAACTAAATGGCTCTTCTGTTGGTTTATTGATGTATATTCTATTTTGGTGCATACTCCTCCAGGACTTGCAGCATATAGCTGAAAAAAATCAATATCATTTAAACAGCATCAATATCCGGACCATACAGATCCCACATAAGCAGTGAAAGTGATTGCAAATTCTATTAATTATGTATTGGCATTTATTGATTTTTGGAGAGTGATCTCTCTGAATTGCCATTAGCTAACCCGTATAGTGTTCCCCTTGACCAAATATGAGCTGGAAATCTTTAAGTGGTGTTTCGGTTTCGGGTTTTAAGAATTTGTGAGGGTTTTACAGAAATAGGTTCATCCCTCTAACCAGTGAAACACGCTGTTACTCCGATGTCTTTCTAGTTGTTCTGCACAGTGCTGATTTCAAGTGAATTTGATCATTTGAACTCCTTTTTCCAAGTAAGTTCTTTTGCGAACCTAGCCTGGAATTAAAGTCACTGAAGTTCACTTGAATGTTCTATCATTCACGCGACAAACATTCATCTGCCTTGCCAGCATTTGTGCATTAAAAACGTGCTTCATCAGCAGAGACCGATGTGTTTTTGCTGCGTGCAGTTAAAATTCCTCCTGTATGAATGCGCTGTGGACTCCTCGCACCTGCGCCGCAGTTTTCAACGGCTTTCTGAGCGGAATGGTTCTGTTCTAAATTTAGAACCTCCATAGGGACTCCTCCCTGGGTGTGGGCTGCCCCACGGAGGCCCGTTTCAGAGGGTCTCTTTTGCTGTTGGCGGTTCTGGAGCCGTTTTGACTGGCTCCCCTCTCCACTCTGCCTAATGTGGCCCCCGCACAATGCACCTCTTGTGAGTCCGTGCCCACCTGGCTCCTGTCCCGTCTCCCGCGGAAACAGCGGGTGGGCACGGTCCTGTCGGCGTCTCAGGATTCAAGCAGAGGGACCAGATTTGGGGTGGGGGGGGTGGCAGCAAACAAAGGGATAACTTTTCCCAAACAACCAACCGGGACAATCCCTCCCTTCATTATTTCCGACAGACACCCCGCGCAGCCCGTGGGGGGAGCTCGCTCAGTGAACCCGGCCTGTCATCGATGAGTGATGGGTCTCAGTTTCAGCGCCGCGGGGCGAGGACACGCCCCCCTCGGCCTGGCACAGGAGCGGGCCTCTGCTCGTGAGGTTTCACAGGCACTCTGAAAGCAACGCTCGCTGCCCTGTGCTAAAGGAAGAGACCGTTAAACCGACGCCCAGCCGCAAGGCTGGCGTTTCGCTCCTCCATTGACCCTTTGAAGAATAGGTTTTTTTTTTTGGAATGTTTTTTTCAGAATTTCCACTCAGTGTTCTGGAACTCCATTGCTGTCAATCACCAGAAGTGATTGTGACATCAGCATTAGAATGTTCAGTTAAGAACATTCTAATCATGTACTTGTGACCTCACACCTTAAAGGGCTAAGACGGCCTTTGATGGACAGGCGTGTGCAGGGGAGGAGGGCTGGCTTGGCGGTCACTGGTGGGCTCAGGTGCAGGCAGGTTCCGATTGGCTGTCCCGTTTCTGTTTTTGGGAGCCCTGCCTCACAGCGAAGGGAGCAGCGGGAGAGAGGTGGGACCTCCACTCGGTCCTCATTCAGGATTTTCTCCCTCTCTCTTTGTTTCACTGCTGAAGGAAGTGTGCGGCGGGCTGATTAGCATCGCTGTTTCCTCTTTTCCCATAACCTCCGGACCCGAGTCGGCTGTCTGTTTACTTTCAGACGTAAAAAACTGCAGTGTGCTCACGAGGACGTGCCCCATGTCACCAGCGACCCCCCCCCCCCACACACACACACACACACACACACACACACACACACAGACACACTCACACGTACACATACACATACACATACACATACACACACACGCACACACACACACACACACACACACACACACACGTACACATACAGACATACACACACACACACACACACACACACAGAAACACACACACATACAGACATACACACACACACACACACACACACGTACACATACACACACACACACACACACACACACAGAAACACACACAGACATACACACACATGCACACACAGACATACACACACACACACAGACAGACACACATACACACACAGAAACACACACAGACATACACACACACACACACACATACACACACACAGACGCACACACGCACACACACCAGCCCTGTGACTGTCTCCTGTCCCTCTCTTCCTCCAGCTGCACAGCAAGTCAGTCACATCAAATAAAACTGAGCCCAGTGGACCCTCAGCCCCAAGGAGCCAAACCACAGCTGTGTGTCGCGATACAGGGGTCAGGACGCAGGCGCAGAGTGGGAAAAACACAAAACTCAAAACCGTAGATTCAAATAAAGACTTTACTTACAAAACAAAACAGAACAAACAAAAGGCCACGAGGGGCAATTCCAAAAGAAAACTCAAAAACTAGAAAACACGCAATGGAAATCAAAACACTCAAAACAAGCAGAACTTGAAACTCAGAAGTGTAGCAGACACAGGGAACAGAAACATTACGGGCAGAACACAGACAGGGCTGAACACAGGCAGGTCCAAACGCAGGCAGGAAGAACACAGGCAGACGGAACACAAGGCAGATGGAACACAAGAACACAAGAACACAAGCAGGCAGATACATATACGCAGGCAGAAAGACAAGGAACCAGCACCCGAGTCAGGCAAACCCAGAACTTAAATAGACAGGGGCTAACAAGACACAGGAGAACATAATGCACTATTAACACAGAGGTGAGGGATAACGAGAGGCAGGTGGGAACAATGATTAAATAACGAGACAGAACAAAGGAGGCACAACCATGACAGTGTGTGTGTGCACGTGTGCATGAGTGTGTGTTCACGTGTGTGCATACACTCATATGTGAACAAAATGTGCCATGTATTTTGTGTATGTGTCTGTGTGTATGTACAGTGTGTGTACTCACATGTGAACAATAAGTACCACATGTTTTGTGTGTGTGTGTGTGTGTTTATGTGCATGCTCACACGTGAGCATCAAGTACCTTAATTATAGTAATATGTGTGTGTTTGTGTGCGCCGGTGTGTTACACACCTGTACGTGCAGTATGTAGTACCTAAGCTTGCATACTGCGCGTACGTTCTGCTCACGAGTGTGACATCACAGAGGCCTCCCAGCAGGAGGCTGAGATCAGGCAGCAGCAGTATGAGGAAGAGGGTGGGATACGTACCGTCAATATGGCTGCGGTGTGACACCCGTCAGATAGCTTTGAGTGACACCCAAATGACTGTGAGAACTTCAGTGAGACCGCACCGTGTGTGCAAAAAGTACCCACAGTAAACTTAAAAATAAAATGCATCTTTCTTAATCCATATTTTGAGCAATCGTGTTTTTTTTATTGTTGTTGATGTTTATTGTCACGGCTTGACTACTGTGATATATAAATGGTGGTCGACAACTGTAATTATCTGCTTCTTTTCTCAGTTGGAACCTGTATCCCTTTACTTCTCGATCTGAATTAAAGTTAAATTAAAGTCAGTCTTTCTTTTTCTTTTTTCTTTTTTTGCAAATACATGAACTAGGCATGTTTCCGTGGACTTAATGGCTGGCACACATAGACATCATTCACAGGTTGTGAATTCCTTAAACTTGAAGAAGGAGAAGTATTTGCCGCTGTCTCGTATTTAATTGGTCGCTTTCCAGAATGGAAAAATGCCTTTGGAAACCACAGACTTCCACATGCCACCAACATGGGGATCATCGCCGGCTGTTTCTCCACATCAAACAAGAACTGCTGCGGTGTACGTTTATGGAAGTAAACGAAACGGGGCGAGGGTCGGCAGTCTGCGACGTTTCAAGGAAATATTTTAATAAAAATGAAAGCGAAAATGTACAAACTAAAAAAAAAATCTATGTCAGTAAACTCCCCCTGATTCCACGGAGGGCCACGCGGTCTGGTGTTTTCATTTTCACCACAAAATCAGCAACCCAAGAAACCAGGGCCCTGGTTCATGATGCAGAATTACTGAGTCAGCTGGGTACTGAGTGAAAAACCCGGAACGTCTCTTTTTTTACTTCAGTCCATGTTCCAGATTCTGGAGCGTACCGGGTTTTACACAGCACAGTTATCCAGCTAACTCTGTTGTCCTGCTTCGTGGAACACCCCCCCCTCCCCTCCCCTCCCCTCCCCTCCCCAGATGATGTGAGTTAACCATGTAGTCAACTGCTTTCTTTGACCAATGAGGTGCTGGTTAGCAACGAAAACCAGTGGCTCCACGAGGTCCTCCAGGCCCAAGGTTGAGGGCCGGCGCTGAGAGCATTTTTCACTAGCAGCTTATTTCTGCTTTGGCAACGTTTAGTTAGAGGCCCTGTGCACTGGACAGCTCTTGGGAGGCCTATTTCAAAGGGCTCCAACAACAAACATCATCCAGCACCCTGGAGCATAGAAAAGGCCAAGCCCCAGAGGAGCCAGGGCCTGAGGGGGGGGAGGGGAGTTTGGGTGGGGGGGGTGGGGACTGCGGTACTTAGCAGCCTGGGAGCGGAGGGGTGACGGGCCAGCGTGTGGAGAGCAGCCCCTCCCCAACGACGTGCATACACCCCCCCCCCCCCCCCCCCCCAACTCCCCAGCATAAATCTCCCTTCAGAGGCTCGGTCAAACAGCGGTGACGTCAAAGGCGGAATGTTCCCGTTAAAAATAGTCCGAAAAAAATAAATACGTTCGCAAGCGATGCGGGGCCGACGGGCTGCTTTGGGGGGGGTGGGGTGGGGTGGTTGATGTGAGGCCTCTGGAGAAGGGTGCAGGTCCTGGGCCCCTGTGACCCCCCCCCCCGAGGAGCACGGCCAGAGAGGCCTCTGAGGGGCCTATGTAAATGTGCCCCATACTCCAAAACACACACACAAACACACAGGCTCCCTCAGCATCCTGTGTGTTCCCTGAGCATTTGTGGTGTGTGTGTGTGTGTGCATGTGTGTGTGTGTGTGCGTGTATGTATGTGTGAGTGTGTGTGTGTGTGTGTACGTATGTGTGTGTGTGGGTGTGTGCGTGCGTGTGTGTGTGTGTATGTGCGTGTATGTGTGTGTGTGTGCGTGTATGTATGTGTGAGTGTGTGTGTGTGCGTGCATGCGTGCGTGTGTGTGTGTGTGGTTCATGGTCTTCTAAGCCTGTATTTAATTGTAATTCACTTATTTTGTCCATTGCACATGTTAAATATTTTACAGACAATATTTTACATCCAAAAGGGAGAACTTTTTTGCCAATTGACACCACCAGCAGCGCCATCTACTGGCTGGGGTGGGTAGTCCTGCTATGAGTGACGGGTGCCAGTCACACTAGCCTCACGTTACAGTGCTATGAGTTTGACTAGGGTAACACTGTAACGTGAGACACAGTAAGCCCACCCAGCTTCCAACAGACCGGCGCTTTGTGAAGAAACCAGACGTCGGTTTTGTCTTTTCACGAGTCGCGGTCTCGCGTAGGCGGGGCTCCTGTCGGAGGCGGCGTCTCGAAGCCAAACTCGAACGCTGACCTGCGTCTCCGCGCCGGCCGAGGCGGAATCGGGGATTGCATCAGATCCCGAGATTTTTTTTTTTCGGCGGGGGCCTAAAACTGCGACTTCCTCCTTTCCAGATGTGCACCTGCCGCTCCACAGCTGGACAGCGCAGCACAATGGAGCCCCTGGCCCGGACAGCGGGGCGATCCCAGCGCCGAAAGCGCTTTATTTGGCACGTACGAGGACCCAGACGGAGATCTGTGATCGAGGGAGAAGTCCTGGATTGCACCTCAAACACATCTGTGCAGTCCCACGCTGTCCTAATAAAAACTCATTTAAAAATGTTTAACGTTTGTTCTGCGCTTGTTTTCTCATGAGGTTTGACTGTCATTTAACACGTTCTCGTACTTCTGCAATGACTCTTCAGCCTGTCGATCACAGAGAAGCTTGTTTGTGATATCTATATGCTTTTTGGAGAGGAAGTTGCAATTAATGCAGAGGAAAGAGGAAAGACAAGAATGAAAAACAGAGCTTGCTGACTGTTTTTTTTCTTTCTTTCTTTTTTCAGATTTTCTGTTGATAGCAGAGTTCGCTGGCGGGTCAAGGCACCCTTTAACGCTGTTTATGATGTCTGTAGCACTCGTTAAATCTAATGAAGCCAATTGTAGAAAAGCAAACTGTTAATAGAGTATAATGGAACATAATATCTGTATATTTTAACATGCAAAATAATGTGCATCGTAAAAGCTGTTATGGATTGCACACTGAGAAGTGATGAGCTGGCCAAAAATGGAGAGTCGCTCTGTGGTTTTTGCACTCACACGAGATCTGACCCAAAATACGTACTGAAGCAGAACAGAGGCTTAACTGCTTCTTGAACAGCCTCATAAATGAGATGGGTTTCCTCAATTCGATGAGCGGCTTTTCTGCTTCTGCTCAGTGCGTGTCGACTGTCTGCAGAGGTGGAAAGTCCAGGGGTCAGAAAGTAAAAGTTCTGCCGCGTGATTTCTACACCCACGATCACAGCCAGCTGATTTCACTAAATTAGTTCTGCCTCCTGGCCGAAGAATGATGCTAATTAGCAAATCCAGGCGACTGGAACTGAACACCGGGATGGACTTTTACTTTCTGAGCCTGGATTTCCCTACTCTGATTATCTGTCCACTTTTCTCATTTTAAAAGAGCAGTTTATCGTTTCCATAGGATTCAAACACATTTTGAGTGATGTGCTCTAACCGGCATTCAGGACAGCCCATCTTATGAACCCATCTTGAGAAGAGTTCTTCTTCCCATCTTCAGGGCAGCAGTGTAGTATAATAGGAAAGGAACCGGTCTCGGGTCCGAGAGATCAGAGGTTCGATTCCCGGGTAGGACACTGCCATTGTGCCCTTGAGCAAGGTACTTAACAGTACAGCTTCAGTATATATCCAGCTGCATAAATGGGTGCAATGTAAATACTATGTAAAAGTTGAGTTTGTTGCCTTGTGTTCCACTGTTAGTCACCGATTTAACACCTTTTTAACACCTGCCCACCAGCCTGAGCTGTGGCAGTAAAGAGACACATGTTTACACAAGACTTAAAGTGTGCAATATTAGAGCCATATACGTCATTTTGTTTCCAGATTGCACAAATTAAGTTGGTGTGTGGGGCAAAAAAAAAAAAAAAAGCGCCTTCATGTCTGCGTTCCGTTCACTGATGTGGGTTAGACGACATGGAAATATTTGCCAGTCAAAATTTTCTCCGCGTCTTATTAACGGTTTACTCGTGCACGGCCTCGAAGATCCATTTTTCATAATCCAGACCAGACGGACCCTCGAGGTGCGGAGGGAGTGACACTCAGAATGAGCGCGCGCGTCGAGGAAATGGGTTTCAGACCGAGGGGACGGCCCGACTGAAAATGGGGACATTTAGTGTGACAGTGTCCCCCGTGGCGATGACCGCTGGCTCCGTTTCAGCTTTAATCCTAATGGGACCCCTGTGGAGCTCCGCGACTGGTGCCCCCCCCCCCCCCCCACCCCCCCACCCCCCCGGGGAGGCTGCCTCCGGACCCTCGCTAGGCCGCGGGTTTAAGGAGGCTGCCTGTCTGACGGGTTTCCTCGTTAAAGCCAGAAGGTCTTTATCAGCAGAACGTCAGATGCCCGGCCTGATACCGAAGCCGGAGGTCGCTAACGTGTTGCTAACGTGTCGCTAACGCACGGTCAGGCCCAGAGTGTGTCCTTCTCCTCCTTCAGGACAGAGGCCAAACCTCATCTCTCACTCTGAGGCTTAATCATTGTATTGTTTATTGTGGATGGTTTTTGTTTTTTTTAAAAAAGGAGTTTACAATGTTTGGAGTGTTGCTTGCATGCAAATCCAGAAGCTAAATGGCCTGTTTTATGGGACCTTACCTTCACACCGTTGATATGATTTAATATCACTAAAATGGCCCTAATCAACTTTAGAGATAAAAGGGTAAATGCTTTAGATGCATGCACACACACACGCACACACATGCACACACAACCACAGGCACACTCACGCCCATACACACGCGCGCACACACACACACTCACACCGGTACGTGCATACACAACCACAGACACACACAAAGATACACACACACATACACATGCACATTAACACGCAACCAAACATACACACACAGTCACAGACGTAAGCACAGGCAAACACACACAAACACAGATTAAACATACACACACAGTCACAGACGTAAGCACAGACACAAACACACACAAACACAGATTAAACATACGCACACAGTCACAGACGTAAGCACAGGCAAACACACACAAACACAGATTAAACACTCACAGACAGGCGCGCACGCACACGCGCAGAACTCGGATGCCAAACAGAGGGGCGTGTGATTTATGGCGGGTTTTAGCAGGGGTGGGTCCAGGTGGCCAGCTAGAGAGCCGGGGCGTCTGGCACACCGAAACCGGATCTCCCCCCCCCCCCCGTAACTCACGGCCGGGTTTTAGGTGCAGGCGAGAGGAGCAGAGGACGGGCCCTGTTTCGGGTCAGGATGCCATCAATCACAGGTCGTTTACACAGCCTGAGAAGGCATGGGGGCGGAGCTTGTCCTCTGGATACCGTAACCTGGGATGACACCGTGACCCTCAACACAACAGACTGGCAAGGCTACCTGGCAAGGTAAAATGTGCCATGGTCAACATTAGAATAGAATAGAATAGAATAATTTAATTTTCCCAGGAGGGGAATTTCAGGTGATGTAGCCAGCATACATAAAATTAAATATGTAATTTCTATTTAAAAACATATTCCAAAATAAATCACAGAAAATGCATTTAGAGATTCTTAAATTACATTACTATTATTAAAAATAAGAAATTAGCAATTATGTTAAAGAAATTCTGGTAAAAATTTCCATACATAAATTGCATAGAACTTATATGCAGTACACAAATAAAGAAAAACTTAGGTTGGCACCCACTAAGTCTTTTAAACCTATTATAAAGGGGTTTTTTTTCTTCTTCAGATTTGTGTAGTCTTAACCAGGAGTTCTCACTTACAGTTCTGACTCAAGTAAATACCATAGCAAGAAATACATTTTTACGCGGTGACTTTTATTGTAGCATAACAGAGGAGTGCACTGTAATTGCTCCTTACAATAAAGAAAACATTAGTGACATTCATCTTTATGGCATTCCTTACTCGAGAAGCAACGACTGCGCCGTATTCCTGGAAGTGCTGAGCGCGTGACGGTGTCTTTTAAAAGACGAGGCCGGGTCAGTTTCGTTTGGGTCTCACAGGAGCCAGCGGGGGACACGGGGAACGGTCGTGTGTGCGTACCGACAGCTTCCGTAACCACGCGGCAACATCTGTCTCCATGGATACGTCCTCCGTTTCTTTAAGCCGAGCCGTTGACGAAGTCTCACCACTGTAAACACCGCCGCCTACGCTTGTATAAAATAAGAGTCTTGCCGGAGATATGCGAGCCAGTGATAGATGGCGGGATGTTCTGGTAGGACAGACCTTCCCCCACACTACCCCCCAACAGACGGGGGTCAATTCCAGCTGAACTCAGTCAGTTCAGAAACTAGAATTTCAATCCATGAATTGAAATAAGCCTATATTGATGAGGATTTTAAAAAAATGATTGACTGATTTTCAGTCCATTTCTTGAACTGGCTCTAAGACCACCATACTGAATTCTGTGTAAATTGAGCTGAAACTGACTTGACCCTGGGCATCTCTAGAGGAGAGTAGAGACCCAACCCCCGCCCCGCACTCCTCCCCCACCCCCCACCCCCACCTCCACGCACCCCCACCCTCAATGACTTGATGACTTCTCAGCTCCAGTCTGTACCTGAGAAACCCAGAGGTGTTGCTGGACCAGGGACAGGACACTGCTGGTGCTGCAGCTCACCTTAATAGTGAAGGTCTACATCGTTGGGCCTTTACCCTTACACAACAAAATATATTAAAAACTCATACATTACATAACACATTTGAATATATGATGGCAGTCAAAATATATTTGCCAATATATTGTCATTTTTAATTCATAATGCAGTTCTGTTGGTTATATTCAGATATACCCCACTAAGACCAAATAAATAAATTATTATAAATAATTATAAATTATCTATATATTAGGGTGGGGGCAGGGGGGGGGGCTATGTTGGGACTGCTTCATTTTTTTTTTGGATCCCGCAATGACAGTCCCACCTCCACTGTCAGTTTGGAGGACGAGCCTCAGCATGGCACAGCTCTGGCACCCTGCTCTAGACACTCACATTAAAAACCTGTTTGTTTCTTTTCCGTTTCGTCTTGTTTACCTCGTTACACCTCCCACGGACAGCTGGAATGAACACGTCTCCCTGGCGATTCGTTGCTCCCGGTTTGCGTGCGTGTTTACGGTCCGCCTCGCAACGCGTTTGTTGTTTTCTCGTTCGTCGCAGAGGAGGACGGAGCGAGAATTCTTTCCATGGGAGTTACGCAAACAGGGCCCTGTCGCACACGATGTTCGTTCAGCGCTTCAGAAGGTTGTCTGAGGAGGGTTGTGTTTTATTATGTTTAGACTGTACAACAAGTGTGTGTGGAGGGAGTAGTTTGTGTACTGACAGCAGCATCTGTGCAGAATAAGGAACTAAAAAAACAGAACTTTGTTCATGGTCATCACTGAATGTTGATCAACTATCTAGGCCTTCTCAGAATATCTTCTTTTTTTGTCACAAGTATTCTGGTAAAAGAAACCTCAAAATCACAAGCATACAAACATACACTGTACACATGCAAAGAGGCGCACACGCACACTTTGGCAGTTTAATTAGCTCAGTAATTTACTCCCTCTGCCCGAGCAAATATGTGGTCAGCATTCTGCTGGAGAAAATGGCCGACATGCATCACCCAGGTGGGTGCTACACAGTGGTGATGCTGGAGACTGTGCAATGGAGTTGTTCCAAAGACCTTCGGTATCCACTTATTGTCCGTCGCTTTGGATAAAAGCATTAAAATAAATGTAACGTAATTGTAATGCAATCTGTTATATATGGCAATTATTATAGCAGAGATCATGGCTTTTTAGAGTGCTATGCTAAAAAGGGATCTAGGAATGACAATCCGTAACCATCTGGGTTACAAACCCAGCGAAAGCCAGTTCTGACAGGCTGGCTTTGCACTGTCAAATACTGCAGCCCCAAAGCTGTATGCCTCAAAGGTTTTTGAGTCATTTTGCAGGAAACTCTTGTACATAGTGTTTTTCAGCATGCGTAACATATGTACTTATTTGTGTAAGACTACGTACAGAAAGTCATTTGGCAGTGCAGCAGTCTGGCTTTGTGGTTAGAGAAGACTGAGCTTCGACCTGGATGGTTGCAAGCTTGCATCCCAGGTGAGGCATGACAATTTTACCCTCGAGCACAATAGCATGATGTAGACTGAGTGCATTTCAGTGAACATCCAGCTGTCTCCAAAGCCACTGCCATTTTGCCGTTTGCCTACAAATGTTTCCCTCAACAAAGCCACGGATTTCACATTACAAGCTCTGCACTGGAATTGCATAATTCAAGTGATGTATGTCAGGGTGGAGTCCAAGGGTTGGCCTCTGAGAAGCATAGCGATGGATTTTTACCGCTCCAGGGTCACAGCAGTATTAATGCCAAGAAAAACAACATCAATCTAAAGCCAAGCTAGCTAGGGTGATGACATCACAGAGAGGGGGTCTGAGTGGGCGGTGCCGAGAGTGCGGTTGGCCGGGACAGAATGTGACTCGCCCCGTTGTAAGCAGGAGGGTCGCCGTGGAGACGGCTGTCAGCCGAGGGAATCACCAAAGATTCCACGATTGCAACACGAATGAATAACCATCATGAAGTTATACAATATGTTGCATATTCGCAAATAAAATACATACCGTAACATCATTAAAAAGTTATTTCAACCACTCCCTATCTTTTCAGTTGTACCCCAGTCCATTGCTTAATATTACAATCATGCTGACGCTACCAGGCTTGTCAATCTAAAAGCATTTTAATCATAACCACACAAGGCGTTTGTTTCTCTCTTCTGACGTGTAATATCCAATAAAATGGATGACGGCAGTCCAGATATTTCTGTAGCCACAATGCTGCTCTCCTGAGAGGTGGGCATGTTCAAATCATTGCTGTGGTGCTGTTATGCTAACACCACTTGATGTCATCTCTTTCTGTTCTTTTTCACCCATTCTTGCTCTCTTTTGGCTTCCTTACATCCACGACTCTTAACTAAACAGAAAGACCTTTTTTTATCCCCAATAATATGTGTTTATGTCTAAGGAAATTTAATATTTAATTAGTATAGGCAATACTTTGCGCATCCTAATGTGATATGAGAGGTTTTAACTCTCTTTCAGCTGCAGTATGGCCTGATTTTCAACATGGATTTCCCACAGTGAGCATGAAGCAGTGTTCATCGTTTCATATTCTTCAAAAGCAATAAAAAGTGCGTGCGGTAAGACGCAAGGGAATTCACATATTATCACTCTATGAAATATGCGGTTCAGAGTTTGAGCAATTCCACAGCTGAAGCTTTATATAATCGTTCTTATCTCTCTCGTTTTATGTTGCTGTCGTGCAATTTAGGAGACTTGATGTCCTCCGATGTAGATTTTATAGATTCTCGGAGCTGCTTTCCAGTAACTTTTTTCTCCCACGCGTTGTTTTTCATCTAATCTGGCGCGACGCTGGACTAGCGGACTTGGCGGTTTAACAGATCTGGGAACGCGCCGCGATTGTTCTCCTCCCCCCCCCCCCCCCCCCCCCCCCCCGAAAACACACGAGGACTTCTCGCTGCGGCCACAGCATTTGTACTGCTGGAAAAAGGAAAAAAGGCTGGATGAATTACAATTCTCCCCCGAATGCTTGCAATAACTCCCACTGGCTGCCAGATGGGAAAGCACTTTTCAACAATTTACTGCACCCCTGGAACAGGATAGGTGTGACACAGGTGCACCCTGCAGTAGCCTTACCTGTCGAGCCCATAATCTTGAGACCTATGAGCCTGACCCGGTTAACACTATCATGTGGAGATACATAGGTAGGTCCAAATTCTGCAAATGTGCTTTGCTAATAACCCAACAGAGGCAGGGAAATCCATTCAGATACAGGAAGTACTCCCTGGAATTGTGTTCCATTCACCTGAATTTGCTAATTAGGTAGTGCAATTCTGCAGCTAGGAATTAGAGCTAATTTGTGGAATCAGCTGGCTGAGAGGAAGAAACACATGGCAGGACTTTTACTTTCCGACCCCTGGACTTTCCACCTCTGTAAGCCAATGGGTCATTTACTTCTTCAGCTGAATCTCCATCTCACATAGACGGGGCTCCAATCAGAGGAGGTGATTCAAGCCAACTCAAGCCATTGACCAATAATATAAGACCAGCTGAAACCTGCTAGAGTCAGTCAGATTGCAGGAAGTAAAATCTCTAAACTAAACAGTACACTCCTATTGCAGGTCCTCTTGAGAGAAACCGTTCTGGGCCCCAGACTTGCACATAAGCCTTGTGGCTGAAACAGGGGCAGGCTTTGAAGTGGCATCTCAGTTACTCATCATTTGGGCAATTTATTCTGACGTGTCCTGGTTTAACAGTCAGTATGACTCTTATCGTTGTGTTCGTGGCTGACCCCCTGGGGGGGGGGGGGGGGGTGACGTGGTATTGGGGAGGTGGGGGCAGCAGAAAGGAGGGGCTCCTCCCACTCTTTTTTTTTGTAGAGGATCTCTGCGTCCTTTGATAAGTTGCCCAGCTCCTTTCCCCGAAAGAAAACTGCACCGCAGATGTTGCTGCAGCCAACGCCGACTAAAAAGAAGGAGGGCTTTATGAGGAAAAGGTCTATTTTGGGGCCCCCCCCGTCCCCCGTCCCCCAGACACGGCGCTCTGAGAGGTAGCTTCCTCATCCCATAGCCAAGGTTTTCGCTTGATTTCCTGTGCAGGGCTATTTTTAGATTAAAGGCCATTTCTAATGAATAAAACAGGGATGAAATATGCAATGGCAGCACTGACATCTGACCACCAGGCTCGAATTAAAACAGAGGAAAGGAGAGGAGTTTATTTTAATCCTTTTATTCCTCCATCGGTGCTTTTGTACGTCGCTCTCAATGCCGTTCTTTTTTTTCCGTGAAAAAGCCAGATGGTTTCGTTTTCCGTTTTTGCCAACAAAACAGTTCGAAACGGACGGATATGAACAAGGCTACAAAGGCTGTATTGAGTGGCACACTCATGGAGCCTGTGCTCTTTCAACAGCTTGACTCTTTATATGGCACTCCAACATTTGACTGACTTCAGACCTTTCTCTGAAGGGGAGTTTTGAACATTGTAAAAAGGTAATATAAGAGCACGCCGTGCACGCGATGGCAGTCGAAGGCAGGTCCGTTTCCACGACGAAGAACCACGGCCCTCCCGTAGCGCGGCCGCAGAAATTCACGCCAGGACTCGCTCCTCAGCGCCGGGAGAACCGAAACCGCTTCGCCGCGATAATTTCAGCGATCGACGTTATCTGCAATCAAGGAGAAGGTCCCCGGCGGCAAGCTGCTCGAACGTCTCGAACGAGGGCCCGTTAAATCCGGTAGAGCGCGGCCCGGTTTTCGACGTCCTCCGAGCCCGTTAGCGAGCCCGTTAGCGAAGTTTCACGTCGGGAGCGCGAGCTACGGGAGGGGAGGACGGTAACCTTCCGCTCCAGCGTAGCGCCGTCACGGGGACAGTTTGTACGGGGTCATGTGACGTGCTCCCGTGCTCCGCTCCCCCGGCGAAGCCCTGATCCTCTCTGAAGAGAACAGATTGCACTGATTGGAGCTGATTGCGAGAGACAGGAGTGGCCATTTCATTAACTTTGTTGTGACTAGGCCCCCGTTTAGTTACTTTTGTCCCTGGAGCTAACAGATGCTCCGAAAATTGAAATCTCCAAAATCTACAGCCCGGAGCGCAAAATAAACAACGTGTGGCATATGAAACGTGCAAAACACTCGACCGTTTGGGAAGGAGATATAAAATCCTCGGAGGACAAAAGGGCATTTTTCAGAAGCATTGAAATTTTGAAGTGTTTGGATACTGGAGTGCTGCATTTGTGGAAAATGTTTTCTCCCTCAGCAAAGAGCGTAATCCTCAGGGAAGCGTTCGAAACGTTTGAGAAACTCTTCATTGATAAGATCACACTACTGGCCAAGTAGGTGCAAGGGTGAAATTTTAATAAATGTGAGTATCGTCATAGAAATCTCCCTGCACAGCAGGCAAGCACTGATGGCAGTTTTTTTTTAAATTTTATTGTTCCTGGCTGTGTTCACAGGTCCGCTGAAGCTTGTACGGTGGCTTCAGTCCAAACGCAATCCGGAGGTGGCCGGAGAGGATAGAAAACGCTCAAAATCGAATAGAGGAAGTAAAAGGGAGTGGATTGAAGAGCGAGTCCCAACAACTAAAAGAGAAATTGGCGGGGGGGGGGGGGGGGGTCGTGGTGCTGAGGGGGGTTGGAAGCGAGAAGAGAAATCCCAGCTCGGTTCATGGCCCAAACTTGGCAGAAAATTAAACCCGAAAACTGCAGCTAATGAAGATGAGGAGGGGGGCGAAGCTGCGCCTTGTCGGGGCTCGGAGAGCTCCAGGGTGCACTGCTTGTCCCCTCGTGGGTTAAATTCTGCTAAACAGGGTACCGTATCTTTTTTCGTTAACTGTACTTAGTGAATAAAACAGATATTTCTGAATTTAATTTATCATTTAATCTCCCTATCATGACGCGAAGAAAGAAGCTGTGTGTTTGTCAGCCAAACTTGTTAATCGGGTAAAATGGCTGAAATCAGGTCAAGACCAATGATCAGTTAAAGGGGAAGTTTTCTGCCGCCTCAGTTTTTTTAGCTCAGCAGCCGTTGCTGGCTGTAATCAGTGGTGTGCGAAGAAGCAGCTGGCAAAAGCGTGTTCCGTGAACGTCTACGCTCGAACCCCGAACGGGCTGTGGGGTTCACAGGATCAACACGGCCACGGTCGCAGATCAATGAACATTCCAAATTGGGGTGGGAATTGGGCATGCTCAGCCCCACGTTGGGTGCCAAAAAAATTATTTTTTTTAAATAAATAAAAATATAAAACCAGGGCTCCAGCAGGAGGCAAGTTCTGAAATGACGTGCACATAAACAGCATATAGGCCAACCGCCTACTGACTGCACACTAATGTTTCCATTTTATTGATCACCCACAGGACACGTGGGCTTTTTAAACTGGCTTGAAAAACCACGTCAGTGCAAAAAGTTCACGGTAGGGATTACCGCTAAACGTAATATTACTATTAAAATATAATAAGACGAGTATGTTAGCTCCTGCGGTGCTGGGGGGGTGTCAGCGTTAGACCTCAGGCACCCAAGTGTGAGTCACGGGTAAGCTCTGACTGGTCAGAGCGTAGAAGTGGGCGGGGCCTGTCGGTCGTGTTCAGCCGCACGTCTCTCTCTCCTTTTCGGCAGCTGAGCGAGGGACGAGTTGGCGGGAGATCGATCGATCTTCGCCCCCCCCCCCCCCCCCCCCCCCCCGCGTCTGGTCAGCGTCCCAGCCCGGAAGCGCCGCTGGCTCTCGGCTTTGGCCCCGGGCGCACAGGCGCGGACACCAGCCTTCCTCCCTTTCACCCAAAACAGCAGGCCTTGGGTTTTTTTTCGGACAGCACAAGGAGTGCCGAAGAAGGGGGTTTGGATCACCACCCTCCCCCTTTCGAGCTTTGGGTGGGAGGTGGGGGGGGGGGGGGGGGTGGGGGTTTTCCCCAGACCCTTCGGTGAACCCGGTCTCCCCGGAGACGGACGTGCTCCCGCTGACCCTGAGGACGGCGGGGGGTCCAGTGAACCCCAAACAGGCAGCGGGCCCCGTCCCGCGCTGAGGGGGAGGAGATGTTTACAGACCCGGCTCTGTAATTAATCGCGGGATCAGCACGCCCGGCGCACGTCTCTCCAGAGCTCAGCGCCGCGAAAGGGGAGAGATCACGTACCTGTGTAAACACAGTGACTGTCTCACACACCCCCACACACACACACATACTGCGCTCCTCACTTCCCCACCCCGCCCCACTCCCACACACACACACACACTGCACTCCTCATTTACCTACCCCATTCCCCCCCCACTCCACATGCCCCTATCACCCCCCCCCTCCCCCACCACCAACCCCCCATTCCCCAAATCCACCTTCTGTTGCCCCCCTCTCTTGGGTATTTTAAGCTTGCCTTGACATTTTAAGGATGTAGAGTCTTTCCTGCGCAGCGATTTCTGTGAGGAAACAGACGGACAACCCCCCCCACCTCCCCCTTCCAAGGTCTCTGTCTTTTTCCTCTCCTTCCCCCTCTCCCAAATTAAATTCTTCTCCTCTGTTACATTTTTTTTTTTTAAACATAACCAGCGGGCTCTCGTAAGCAGTGTGTCAGCATGTTTTCTGTCCCAGGTGGTTTTTAACATGGCCTCTCACCAGTCTACCATACGGGGGGCCCCAGCTCCCTCACCCCCATTCTCCCACTGAGAAGTCAGGGCCTAAACCCCTCCTAATTTTAGTCGAGCACCTGGATCTTCTGCGAATGCTAACTCGGTCACAGTCAGCAACCTGGAGACATCTGATCAAAGCACCGCCATGAGTCGGCCTAAACAACGGGGTATATTATGGTTAGCCGGCGGAAATGCTATGGGCGGTGTGCAGACAGTTCGGAAACGCTGCTCCTATTGCACGTCCTGACCCAATGTATTTCTCTCGTCTCTTCGAATGTATTTCCTGATCCCTGCAATAGGTTAATTTCATTTGAGAGTTATAACCAGAGATCATTCAAGGAGTTTTCAAGTCAAAATTCAAGAGAAATATTCTGTGTTTTCTTGTAAAAGCCCACTGTTCCTTTTCTGTAAGCTGTAGTTACTTTTGTTGAAATGGACTTCAATTTCTTCTCTGCTCCTTTTTAGTATATGATTGATGGGGCAGAAACTAATGGTGCATATAATGTTCTGGCCGTTGCCAATTGGTTTTTCTCGGCTAAACTGCGCCCTCTATCAATACAAAATTAGGTTTGCAACATAAATCTTGAAAAGGTTCATGTTCGTGACAACTGAAAAGGGCCATTTTCGACTGTTTCATTTCGCAGAAAATACAATCGTTATAGCATATGGGTTTGTTTTACTGCACAATGGCCTTTTCTTGTTTGTGTGTTTAGTTTTTTTTTTTTTTCCCCCTTATCTATGTATTCATTTCTAACTGAATATCTGGCACCATGAAGAAAGATGGAGAAAACAGCACAACACGTGACCGTGCGTGATTATGCCTGAGGGTAATTTTAGCTTAAAAGTAGCTTCTTGGCCGCTTTCTTTCGCTTTTGTGTCTTTGTGACGGAAAAGGCGGAACGCGAGAGGTCTGCGAGGGGGCTCGTGCGCAAGGCAGGCCACGCTGAGCGGGAAGAATGCTGCGGTTCAGCCCGGCGCGTTTGCCGCACTCGCCTCACGGTCGCACACAAAAACAACATCAAACCGTTCTGCCTCTCGTCTGTCAGCTTTGACGCAAGGCTGTTTCTGTTTCTGTTTTTTTTTTCTTTCACCACACACTCTTAGTTTGGATGCGTGTTGTTGTCCTGGCCTATTTTCTCTTCAGCTCAAATTGTTTTGAAACCCTCTTGTCTGACTAGTATTACATCTGCAATGCACAAGCTTGCCTCTTTTTTTTTTTTTTTTTTCTTTTTGCTTGAAGGCAAACAGGCGGATGGAGGTGGACTGCGCACAAGCCACTCTCGCTTTTCAGAGGCCCAAACACCGTGCATTCATAACGTCCGTTAAAAATGGTTGCGATTAAATGAAAAACACTCATTTAAATTTCCTGCCCGCTTGCTTCACTTGCAATACTGAGACATCTCGTTACAGCCTCCATGAAAAAAAAATAGAAGGAGGAGTGGGTTTTAAAGCCCTGACTTGACAGGGTGAGAGAGGCTTCCCGGACTTGTCAGCAAGGCTTTTTAAAGCCCCCCCCTTCTCCATCTGTCTTGGAAACTGAAAGTGCAGCGGTCTCGAATTGAATTTCTCCTAAAGAAAACCGATTCACGGGGCGACGTTCCGTGACGGGTCGTGCTGGCTTGTAGCGGAGAGCCCTCTAGTGAACAAACGGCGGAAATGCACGCGTCCGATTGAGGGCTCAACGGCCGACTCGCTTTATAAGATCCAGATTTAACCGTCTCGAGGCACAGATTAATGAATTCTGCGGTCTGTGGAGCAGCCCACATCAGGCCCGGTTTGGCAGATGTGTCTGGGGGACGAGGGCCTCAAAGTAAATGTCTGGGAATGCATGGCATGAGACACCAAAGAGCTACAGTGACTTCCAGGGGGCAAAGGGCCTTTTATTGAACAAAAGAACAGGCCGAAGTTAAAGGCTGCGGCATACTTATTGTATTATGCGTTTTTATTTAAGAATCGCGGGACTGAAAGGTGAACGAATTTGAAGATTTATTGGCTCGCGCTGTTTAATCTGCTCATAGTCTACTTCGCGTATTTATTTCCAGCGCGAGTGGATTCCACGGTCTGAAACGCATTGCCTTTGTGTGCGCGCACGTGCGCGTGCCTGACAGTTATCCTTTGCACAATTCCTCGTTCGCATTTAGTTCCCTGGAGTCCAAACTTAAGGACGCAGCGATGACGACGTTCTTTCGGCAGGACCACACACACACACACACATCCACGCGCGGTCTAGCGCACAAATGCGCGAAAGCCACATGGATGAAGCTGCGATCCTGGTCCAGCGGGTTCATCCGCAGTGCAAATCCTTCCACACAGCCGAACAGCGGGGCCTTAGCTCGAGTGCTAAGCCCGGGCTTACTAGCAGCTGAGACACGCGCTCGCGTTCATTGCTTACTTCACTCTCCCTCAAACCATCAATCCCTGTGCAAAGACTCAGCTTTAAAATGACCCCAGACAGGGCTGCATTTTATTTATCCAACTGCAGTGCAGTCATTATCTGACATCATATTACATTCTGAGTGGTTATGTTTATAAGGGTATTTTTTGCACGGGTAGGGTCATGTCAATCTGCAAAGGCAATATTACTTCGCTTTACTCCGACGTATCCACTAGCACATTTCCCCCCCAAAAGTGCCAGCCCTGTAAACCTGTTTGTGTTTGCCATGTTGATTTAATTTGCTTAACCCTGGAAAGAACCTGCCTGCAGTTTACTAAAATGGCATTACCTTTGTAAATGCTTTACAGCAAGTGACCGTAGAACTGTTCTACATTCAGCACCTGCTTGCACTACAACTTTGTTGCCCCCTGTCCCCACCCTCTACACTCACACCTATTGCACTAATTCTGGTTGTGGCATTTCTATGGCTTTTGTGTTTATGTGTTTATGGCTGTGGTCTGTATGTATTCAGAATTTTTGTTTTTGGTTCTTGGTTAGCATAGCTAACTAGACCTAGCGCTGACATTGCAACTGTATTTGCTGGTCTGGGAATACTGTGAGTCAGGTATGGCATTAATGCACATATTAATCGTGAATTATCTTACTTGTGTTTCCCTACTTTGTAGGTGACTATTCTTAAGATCATCTTATAGATGAGTGCAATGTAATGTTTTTAAATACAAGTTAAGATAAATTCATAAAAGCTTCAGACTTGTTTTGTGAGAATGCAGTGAGCAGTGAGTTTTGCATTGGCTCCCACTGTTTTCCTGCTATATAACTGTCATTCCAAATGAAATCCTGCATTCCCTTGTGCTGCAAGCCAGTTTTCTTTTCTCGAAAAAGCTTTTGAGAAAGGGTCACCTCAATCTCCGTCTCCATGTCTCTTGGCAATTATTTCGGGCTAAACAAATAGCAAATTATGCTTCTGAAAAAGTGCCTTCATTATTCCAGTCGATGTGATCGTAGATGTCTGTGGCGTGCAGCACCGCAAGTTTTTAAATAAAAAAAAGATTTCCCAGATTACTGTGGAATCCCCAGAGAGAATGTGAAACACTTTAAACATTTGAATACTTTAGATGTGGAGCAGGCAACAGGAAACAAAGTTTGTACTGCAGCCAATGTTAAAGAGAACGTCAAGACAGTTGCTTCAAATAACCCAGCTGATAACTTGTGGTTACATATTTTTTTATAGTATTGTTTTATTAAACTTGTTTTGTGTTATAAATTTCAACTTGTCAATGTGATGTTATTGTTTGTAGCATTACTAACATCAATCTCTTATTTTACTCCTCTGTACATGTGTATTTGATCAAAGGCTGATTTTTTGACTTCATGTCTGTCACACAATTTGGATAAGTAGGCTATATTGGTTGAAATAATGTCCCTCTTTTTTTTAGCTTATGCTAAATGGGATTTTTTGCTTGTTGACATTTCAACAGCTCCCTTAAACAGATGGTTCAGTTTTGTGCTTTGATTTGCACTTCAGGAAAGTTCTATGGTGATGAGTTGTGGCCAAAAATCGCTAAATAATGACCAACAAGTGTATACAGTAAGAATGAGTCATAACAAAGAATAATGATGATAAATTTGACTATTTTAGCTGACACTGACAGCTCCATATGGATGACTCTTGCTAGTGGAAATCCCAGAGTATGCTACAGCTAGCTTCAAAATAATAATAAAGGCCTGCTGTAGTTAGAGCATGGATGTTAAATTTGGGATAAGATCTTATAATGCCTCAGAGTTAACTTAACACTGGACATATTTACTGTACAGGCTATGGATCCATGCTCTGGGAGCAGACCTGATAAATCTTACTTTTGCTGTTTAATAGACAGACTACAGGTTTATCAAAATAAAAATGAAATTGTAATGCAACTGCTTATTATAATTCTCTCTTGATATTTTAAGGTAAGAGAGCTCAGCGTTTTAATGAATTATCATGTTCTATATCAACTCTCATCCGTGTACAGCAGCGTCTGGGGTTCAAACTAAACGTTTTTGACAGTGTCAAATGAAGAAATATGACTTTTGTAACACTGACGCCTGGGTTACTTCTCCCTGTAGATTCGTTATCGGGACGCCTACAGACGCTGTACGGAAAAGCCTGGCAGAGTCAGTGAACTCGGTCGGGTCAACGGGGCCGGAAAGCGGGCGCGCTGGAGACGCGTGTCACGAGCCCGGGGTACAATCAGTGGCTCGTGATTTCCTGAAGCGTGCGCGAAAAACACAATAAAAGCTGGTGGTGCATAAAACCATAATATATGTCTGTCTTTGATATCTTTTTTTTAAAAGCCAAGACTCCTCCTTCACCAGCTTGGACGTTTGCCTCAATATAACTGTGGCAAGTTATTTAAAATCAGACTGAAGAGGGGGTATTGCAAATGCAACACGGACAACATCTGACCGGCCTGCAGATTAATAATGAGCTATTAATATGAACATGAGGGGGGGAGAGACAATGTAAATGCAATTGGTAAGTGTATTTTAGGAAGTATATAGGTAAGGAGGAATAGATCCTAATTTAGCAACAGATATAAGGCGGTTAAAATGGGTCAATGTGGATTGCATCAAACGGTGCCTTGTATGTGTCAGGAGGTAGCCTGACAGCTGTGCCTGATTGACTGGGGGATTGATTATTGGAGTCTGGGTGCACATTCAGATCGGGGCCTAAGCCGATTCGCCGATCGCGGGAGTTGGGGGCGTGGCGCAGCTGTTTTGTGTTTGGTCCTAACAGCCTTGCAGGGATAAGAAGGCAGGTGAGAGGGAGAACACGAGAGACGCCGGGGTGGGTGTTTGGTTCCTCGGAAGAGGATTTTTCCCTTTTTTTTTTTTCTCTTTAAGTTAGTTTAGTTTTGTTGGGCGGGTTTCCGTTTCTTTTGTTATTATTTCTGTTTCTCTTTGTTTGAGCTGTCTCCCGTCCTGGTGGTGGGCTGGCGGTCCCGGACGCTGCACTGGTGCCACGAGGAGCGAGCTGCGCCCAGACCAAGCGGAAAACGTGGTGGGATCCGGGGAGGAGCGGCGCTGTGCAGAGCCGGACTGGTCCTGTGGCAAGGACACTGCGCTACGTCAGCCAGGACCAACGCCGCGAGGGGAGACTCTGAGAGGCAGAGTGGGCCAGGGCACCGCCCAGCAGCCTAGAGACTGACGTGTTCAGTGGGAGACAGCAGACTTTTGGGGGTTTGATTCATTTTTCTTTTATTTTTTGGATGTAGAGTGGCCCAGCAGTGAGGTGTGGGCCAACTACATCCTTTCTTTGATTTGGATGATTGTTTGTGGTGTGTGTGGGAGTGAGGTGTGAGTGTGTGACCCCGCCTGTGTTAGTGGCTCCCCCCCCCGTGAGACGGCAGGGTGAGGTCTCCCCCCTCCGGCAGCGGGGCTGAGGTGCAGGGGGGCCAGAGTGGGTACACGGTTTTTTTTTTTTTTTGCTGCTGAGTGTGGGCACGTGTGAGGGGAACCCCAGCGGCATAAGTGTGGTGTGTGAGGGGTGTTGCTCTTACCTGCGTCGGGGGCTTCGTGGAAGGGAAGGGGAGGGCCAGAGGGGAAGAGTGCTAGAGGAAGCCGGGGGGGAAGAAGGAAGGGCGGGGTTGGTGCGAGATTGTGGCGTGCTCTGTTTTATGAATTAAATGTTAAATAAAAGTTTCCCTTTTACCTGCCTTGTCCTGATCTCCTGGTGGTGGGTGGGTTCCGGGGGAAAAAAAAAACCATTGTTAGGTGGCAGGAGGCAGCGCGGGGCTGCTCCTGACCCCCGACATGTGCATGCCCTGAAATAATTCCTACCATTTTAGACTGCAACCGATTTGACGCTTTCCTTATTTGACCACTGCAGTTTAATTAAATTTTGTTCCTCGTCGTTAAGTTTCTTTGGGACTTGAAAGGGCCGGTTGACTTCGGATGTAAAACACGACCTCGCGTCTTTCCCCCCCCTTGTTTTACGATACTATTGCCATATTTCCTTTATTTCACGGTTGAGTTGGCTAACTGCTCGAGCTCCCTTCCTCCCGTGTGACGCGAGAGGAAGCCTTCCCCTCCTTTTTCATTTACTTTGACTTCATGGTGCCAGCTTCATTAACCTGTCCATTCATACATCCTGCTCTCCGGGCTATTTTCCCCCCCGCCTGGTATAAGTATCTTAACAGTGCAAAGGCATAGCCTATAGACTACCTCCGGACAAATTATCTAATCGCTCTAACAGGAGACTCTCCTTGAGTGAATGGTTAAAAATCAAAAACTTAACTCCATCTGCAAACTGAAATGACCAAATTAATTACTAATAACAGATAGGCCTACTTGCTAAAACATAATTCACGTTTGGCATACAATCGTAATTTTCTGCCCCCTCTGTCGTCATGAACATTCAAATATCGTTTGGTTGCTCAATAACACGTTTGTCTCGTTCCCAGTATTTTTATCACATCCCCCGGGTTTATATGAACTTTTTACACTTTTGAAAATGTTTGCCCAGTTCAATTGAGGGAGTTCACACGGTTTATCCGTGTAATTTCTGCCTTGAATTGATGACAGGCTTGAAGGGTGGAATGTTGCGTCTCAGTAATTGCAAGCAGAAAAATGATATTAGAGTACAAGTCCGATGTGTTTTCATGGAGGGGATTTAACCACGGAAAAGGTTGTTGCTTGGCTATACTTGCTTATACTTGCATATAGCCCACCAATGAGGAAGGTAGCGGATGTATCAGTCCTCTTGTTGCTCGAATCAGTAATTTGGTACAGATGCGAAATTGTATGCCTCTTTAAAACCCCGACATTCACCCAAATTTGCCTGAACGCTGAAATAACAGGTAGACCTACAGTTTTACGATATAGGCTACACAACAATTCTCCCCATGCCTTTGAAATGGACCATAAACAAGCACAGGACAACTAACCAAGCCAATGGCACCGCAAAACATGCCATATTTCTGAAAGTCAGCTTACAAACTTGCCTGGTCTCACTGCAGGCACGTGTCATAGCCTATCGAGTTGGTTTGTTCAAATCAAGTACATATTTGTAATGATCAGTTTGGTCCATAATTAGGTCGCCCCTATTACTCAATGCAAAACTATATCTGACACCATTTTTAGGCATATTCTTCCTTTTCCGTCCCCACAGCCTCAAATATAAACAAACCACACAGGAGACAGCTGGCTTACTCACAGCACTGCACTGTGCATCTGACCACTTGGAATATGAATTAATCTGGAAACTTAAACCGCTCGACTGGTCGTACTGTTTCATTTCTAATAAAGTGCACTTGAACTATTGGCTGAAAATCTGAACAGACACAATACTGATATTTTGCAGGTTCCGATTTTTATTGTTTCCCCCTGATCATTAAAACATTCTGGGGAAAAAGGCCACACTAGATAAATGAAATGAGTTGGCCTAACAGTGGACATTTCACTGAGGACAGGGAGGAACTACAGGCAAGGCAACATTGAGGATTCATTAATGGGCGGTGCTTCTCTTAGGTCTTAAAACCTTCCAGATATCCAACATCTTTTGCAGAGACTGCAGTCATGCAGATATATCTGCTACCACTGAGTGTAGCTCAATAATTTGCTATAGCACCAAAGTAGATTAGCTGCTACTGTTCTGTGACATTCAGAAAAATGAGAGCGAGAGAGAGAGAGAGATGTAAGTTGAAGTCATATTAAATACAGTGCTTAGATGTGTTTAACAGCTAAAAAAAAGTTGGAAAGTAAATCAGAATATTTTGCACGATGAAGAAATGCCTAGAAACAGGATTTAAAGAAATGGCCGACTACTCTTTATTGGAGCGAATCCGCAGTCAGGCTGCAGTTTTGTTTGGTTAAGGTCAGGGGAGACCTCCTCCGTCCAATAAAAATACATCTCAAATTAATTATGGCCCCCAGAAAGAGGCCAGCCAGTTCAGATTTCTTCTTCTTCTCCTTTTTCTTCTTCTTCTTCTTTTTGAGAGAGAGAAGGGCCTAACTGTGGGAATGTGTGCCATGGAAACGAAAGTGCAGAGTCATGTCAGACGAAAAGGGATTTGTGGTTGAGGAGAAATGGAATAAAACAATTTGTAATAGCAGCATCTCCATTTCTGATTACTCGTACACGGCTGCATGTACACCACTTAATCACATCAGTGCATTTCATCGGTCTATTGAAACAGTATGTTAGAAATATGTCTGTTATTGTTTTAATGATAAACTTGAGTGGTAGATTTAAACATACACATACATATGCCTTCACTTAGGAAGGAGTCAAGTCCTTACCTTTCTCAATTTGGAAATTAATTTAATTGATGTCTGAGTGTGTGAGTGTGCATGTGTTCCTGCATGCGTGTGTGTATGTGTGTGTTGCATTAATATTCTCACCTATCTCTCAGCAGAAGCTGGTAGTAGGAAGGCGTGTGTTGATATGATCAGATCAGTTTCAGGGCCGGTCCAGATGTTCTGTAGCCTGCTGTGTAAACCAACTTGCTTTTGTTTACATGCTCCTGAAATTGTTTGGTGCAACTTCATCTCGAGTGCAACGCTTGGAAATTTCCCCAAAGTAAAAAACGCCTCTATTCCCCCCCCACCCCCCGTATTGAAATGGATGTGGATTAACAGTTGACCATTACTTCACCACCCAGCTATGTTCATCAGAACGTAACAACATCAAAAAAGCGATTCTGAACTGCCATTTCTGATAGAGGGACCAGGCAGGGAGGCGAGGAATGTGCAGAGACGCGAAACGATGTCTGGCTTTCAGTGAGGTTTAGTGACTCACGGATTTCCAGAACCCGGCCTGAATCACTGAATAACTTTTCTGCTATGCCTTTGCATATTTAAAAAAAAAAAGTCTGCTCATGAGAATCTCCGCTGGTGACTTCCAGTGCCTTCAGCAGGTTTAGGGCAGGTGCCCAAATGCTCTTTGGGTCAGGATAACACTTGCCAGCCCAAATGTACGGACACCCTAAAGGGACATGGGTGAGAAAAAAAAAAGAAACTACTTTTGCGTTCCCATGCAAAACTTTTGCATTTCCCTCACACAACTTTTTCAAGATCTCACAAACAGCACATATGTACTTCCGGGTCATTGTCACAGTGTCATAATTTCCTGCGAAACTGTAAACAATGGAGATGCAGCTGCTTGTGTTTTGCTTTGAACTTGATTTCAAATATGAAAATCTTAGCTAGACTATTGTAAATACATATAGCCTACACTCAGTATTCTCCATATTACCACTAGCCAATAAAAATCAACTAAGATTCTGTTTCACCACCCATTTACAAATCGCTCTGTTTCATTTTTTTTTTTTAAAAAGCTCTGGCTAATTTTTCTGGAGCATAAGGGTCACGCACACAGCACAGCCTACATGACTATCCCATCATCCCGCACAGCCCAAAGGTAAATGACCTCATGCTGACAACCCCGAGATCGATGGTCGGACGTAGAAAATGTTCTGTTGAATTCGTTTTGAAAACTCCTTAAGCTTTCACTGCCGATCTGTTAGACCTGAAGTCCTCCTCTGAGCCCTTGTTCTAGTCGACGTATTAAACCCAGATATTTAATCGGAGTGCAGGCTACCTGCGAACCTGCGAAGGAATAACTGTTGCTAAAGTGCACAATAAAAGTCTCCCCCTTAATTACACTTTGCTGAATTAGCCGCGGGCTAGGGGGAGGCCTTGACCCTAAGCAGGATCCAGATGTGCCTCACTGGAGGGGGGCCTCTCCCCGCACAGGACCCCGAAAACGGAGGGCAATCCACCCCGTGTCAGTTTCGCCCGGTTTCCTCATCTCCCTGCGGGACGGTCCGGTCGGTCTGGTCACCCTCAACTGACTCCACGTCTGGATTATGTGAAGTGTGTACGGTTGGATTGATGAGGGTATTTAAAACACGGGATTACATGGAAGGAGGAAGGACACACCAGACTGTTATTCTCTCTCATGAAGAAAAGCAGTTTGTAGCATTTTGCATGTTACAATTATTATTACTCATAGGCTACTCCACCTCTTACTACTGCAACTACAAGGAACTTTGTACAATCCAGCAAGCAACCTAGGTGAAAATACTAATATGCAATCTATTTTATGCCATTTTCTTTGTTGTATTACCCCAAATCTTGCAGTGCACCAGTTCTTAATACAGTTGCTTTAGTTGCATTTTAACAGATTATTTGTAAAAAGCTGTCCAATATCCAATGTCAACGGTGGTAGGGATTCGGGAGGGCGGACAAATCGGGACAGGGGGGCCTCGAGCACAAGACCCAACAGATATTCCTTCCATTCACTGTAAGAGACACGCACTCCATCTCTTACTACAGCGTCGGGAAGGAGCGCACGTGCTGAGCAGATTTCAGGAACTGAGCGTCAGAAGCGCAGCCTCTCTGGATTTTTTTTTTCTTTTTTTTAAGTGTGTCCTTACTTTGGTCTGGGAAAACTGTCGCGAAGTTATATCGTTGAATTCCCAATCGCAGGTAGTACCGAGTTAACCTCGCATTTTCTCCGGTTTGATTTACACCACGTTTATTGGTATTTTAATCAACTGCAGCTGCTTTCAAGGTTTTAGCTGTTTGGATTTTATAATCTCACCAGACTGCAACGGGACCACGAGAAACCACGAGTCTTCAAGAAAACTGCAAGTTTTACGATGAGTCACAGAATATGATGAATTGTATATACACATCTTGTGATTAAAGTATGACGGCATTCATTTGAACTATTTATATTTATTAAACGGAATTATTTGGTTCATTTTCTTTTAGTTGTCAATCCAGCGTTTTCTAAGCAAAAATAAAAATAATATTTAATTAATAGTTTATAAATTATCTCGTCGTTTTAAAAAATAATAATAATAATGAGTCTCAATAATAATACGAAGCATAGGAACCTCCCCTGATACACTCTTCTCCGTGTAGTAGCGTATGTAAACAAGTATCACTAAATATTTCCGCGTTAAAAGAATTAAGTAAAGGAAAACACTTCCATTGTTTTCAATTGCTTATCTCCCCAGGACAAGTATCCTGCTCTTCGATGTTGTAATGAAGGCAGGGCTAGATGTGACACACATTGCTTCCCTCTCAAAAGCTGTGACTTCACTTCCCAAATTTTGGAGGAAAAAATCGTCCCGTTAACCGTCTTTTCCCTCCGCAACATATCGGGGGCTGGAATTAATTCTGCGGCGTGTCATGTTTGGAATGTTGTTCGAGTACTGTGAAAACTGCCCAGAATGGACGGAACCGTTAAGGTAAGGGTCTCTTTTTTTTTTGGATGGGTTCAGGGCAGCTTGCGCTTTCGAACTGCGTTTCATTTCAGCTGGGCTGCTCATCGTGCTTACGCGTAGACACGGTACTGGTTGAGTGCTTTTTTTTTTCTTTTGCTCTGTAAGTAGTAGCCAGATCTCCTTTGTTTCCCCTTTCCTTTGCAGCGCAACTTTATAGAAATGGTAAAGACTCTGTGGTAGGATGTGGTTATTTAAACACTTAAAAAAATATAAAATAAAATACATACGTCGCTTATATATGAAGTTGGAAAGAGCGCGCGGACGCGCGTCTGGAAAGTGATAATTTTCCCGAAGAACTGTGTTAGTGTTTCAGAAATTGAAATAGATTTGTAGGATGAAATTTCATGTTGTTTTTAAGAAACACTTACAAAAAAAGATGTGTTGACGTTCCGTTTCTTCTAAGTGGTTAGACGGCTGCGCAATCATCGTGGCACGGCGCCCCGTGGACCGTCGTGCTATTAAGTGTTTAGAACGTAGGCTATGCCAGAACTTTTGAGTCTTGCCAATTCTGAAACCATGTAAAACTACGAATTCCGCTACGAACTTGAGGAAGTTGAAAAAGCCCATGTCTATTGTGTGTATTGTTTTAACCAGAAAAAAAAAACAGTGCGTGCTTAACTTTGTATTATTATTTTGCGCGATGATAAAAGATGATAGCATCCACAGCTGTTTGTTCCAGCAACCAAGTCTACACCGAAAGACGCTGAATTGTGACTTCAGTCAGCTGTGCAGTTCAGGCATTAATTATAAGATCGTGGTTAAATGAGTGTTATGTCTGGGTAGTAGCTAACTCGCATTAGAACCCCCGAGTTTTGCATATTACTGGTAATTAAGTTAGAGTGCGCTTAATACAGTTCATTCGGACACTTTTATGATATGAGACACCAGCTCTGGTTTCATAATCGTCTGTACTTTACCAAATGCCTTATTTAGTGAGTAGCCAGATAATGCGTTTAAGAGGTGCATTTCTCTAATTTAATTCCGTTCGTTACTTGTAGCCCTTGGCTTAGTGTAGGTTCCAAAATTCAGATAAATAAACAAAAATTCAGCGTTGAATTCCTAGAAAAAGCCTTTCTTGCAATTACTTTATTCTGTCACAGATGCATTTTTGTTAATTGAAATATGTTTGTTTTAAAGTTTATTTTGGAGATGGTCAGTTTACGCTACAGATAACACTGTACAAGAAGGGGAAGCTACATTATGGCACTGGGCCTGAAGTTTTGCTAATATTTTTTAAAATCCCCATTGTCATCTGCATCAGTTTCAGAATGACTTTTGGAGGGAAAAACCGGGGCTTCTCATTGTTAAATAATAAAATAAAGATCAGCAAAACAGTATGATAACACAACAGGACATAAGGAAAGAACCTGCATTACCTGCTTATTCTATAGATTAGCCTAAGTATAGTTTCATGCGAATTAATGTCCAACAGACAACAAAAAATATCAACAAGAACATAGATTAATTAGCCAGTGACATGGGTAAAATTATGTATTGATGCACTAAATTTTTCTGTAGTTTGTTTAGTTCAATATTGTACACATACCCACATACATTATCTATCTTGTTCTTTAATTGCATTGATTATATGGTTTTGAATGCAGTTATTAGTGTTACAAAGAAGTGCTAATACTTTTTTGGTGTCCCATGAAAAGTATTGTATTCTATTTGGAACTGTAGAGAGCATTTTGACTGACTTATAATTGTGTCTAAAGGAGCTCATCATTTCGGGTGTTTAATGAAGCCCTGGTAGACTTCCTGTTCTACACAATCTGGCATCCTGTCAGGCTTCCTTTACCTCCTAAAACAAAAGACTACCCCCCCCCCCCCCCCCCCCCCCCCCCGCAACACACACGCACACACACACTCACATATGTAGAAAAACAGAGAGATGAACACAGCGGACAGACTGGTGGACATTGTTTTCCAGCAGACATGAGTTGTCCTGCTTGGAATGGTAGAGCTAAAGTCATTCCAAACACCCCCGCTCCCCCTCCTCTCTTTGGTTCATACCAGACCAGAGCTCTGGCCATAGCTGTGGTTGGTACTGGAATGCTACCTTTTAGCCATACATCTGCGCATAGAAAAATACGAGGGACCCATTTCCTCAAAGGGTCAAGGGTCACTGTGGTGGTATTATTGTTCTGGCTGCTAATGTAGTTTCCATCAACATTGGGTGTCCATTCATTCAACAGTCATTACACTGTTCCTATTTTAGAACATGCGTTTAAGAAAGTGTTGTGGTCTTATGTTGAATCCACATCAACATAACGCATAGCGTGACAGTTGAAATGATTGACAAATGTGCATGAACATCAAAATCAGCACAACTTGACAGTTGTTCCTCTAACTTAGGGACATGAGGTGGGAGGACTGAACAAGAGGCTTCATATTCTTGGTCCCCCAGTTTTTTTTGTCAATTTTCCAAATTTCACAAACAATTAAAAAAGAATAAATCTGTAGGGAGCAGCAGACAGATAAAGGTTTGCTTTGTCAAAGGTAGATGGTCTGCTTGCCCTGTGGTGAAAAAAGGTTTAAATGGAGGAGAGTAAGAACTCAGGCCACTCCTCCTTCTGGTTTCATCACTCTTTTAATTTTGCGTTGATGCACCGTGCTATTGTAGCGACCTTCTCTTTGTGCTGCAGAACTCGTATTGATTCTGTGAGTATGTGTATATTTGGGCGAACCTTATTTGAAAACACATTGCGGCCTGCGTAATCTTCAGTCAACATTCTACACGACAATCACGAATGACAGTGTGTGGTCGAGGCAGATATGAACCGAGAAAAGAGCTTAACGTGTAACAGTTGTCCATGGTTGAGCTGCACTTATCTGGCTGGACTGACACATTAATTTACTGTTTACCATTTATCAACTGCCAGCCAGTTTGCGTGGGCCAACCAGATAGTGCCCAAGGGTGACCGTGACTTGGCAGCGCTCTTGAAATTGATTGTACGTCAGATTTATCTCGGCACATCTCTGACAACTACTGAGCGCTTTCATTGGCCGGGCGTGGCGAGTGCCAAGTGTTTAATAGTGTGTGAGCTGCAGTCTCAACCCCCAAAGCTGTCCGTCAACCGCTGATTGGCAGGACAGAATCTGGAAATCACAACCGGAGAGGTAGAGATAAATAGAGAGAGGACAGAATGACCCATTATAGTGATGAGTACAAAGTGAACGTATGTCGCGTTATTTGGAATTTTGAGGTGTGCAGAACTGATTAAAGTTTGATAATCTACGTTCTTTAATCTCCATAAACACGACTGTGTTGTGTTGTTAACTGAGCTTTTACACATTAAGATTCTCAGTGTTAAATGGACTCTAGCGTTGTTTATATGGGTCCAGGCGGGACCACATATACTCTATCAGATTTAAAAGTATTCTATCCGACTTCCTTTAACACTGGATATTTATCCTTGGTTGGTGTATTGAAGGTTGCATTGCAAAATCGTAATAGCCTATGGCAAAAGGAAACAAAAACCCTTCTCATCTTGAACAGAGAGGGTAAAACAGGAGCCTAACTAAATTATCCAGAGTTCTCACACTTTATTAAGTGCTTCTCTTAGTCATTGTGTCCGATCAATGGAGTCTTCCGAACCGCTGATGCGAGTAACGCCGGCGATCTTGCTTCGTTAATTAGGACACGCCTCTACTCAATTAGCGCGGGGTTCCGTCCGGCAGGTTTTTTTTTTCGGAAAACGCCTCGGCGAGCCAGAACGAGCCGCGGCTTTTTGAGGATGTTCGGCGGGCGTCCGGTCTGCGGAACGGCTTCCTTTTTCGAGACGGGCGCTTTCGCGCCGCGCGCCGCGAGCGGGATCAGGCGGCACTTGACCCCCGGCAGGACGGGAACGGGATTCGTTACCGCGGCAAAAAAAAAAAATTATTTTAAAAGCGAGGAGATCCCCTGGGTTGAATATTTGCGCTTGTGCCGAGAGGAAGGATACCCTGACACAACAAAAGGAGAGTTTCCAGAGGAAACTTCTGTGGACCCTTTGTGTTTGTTTTCTTTAATGAAGTCGCATTGTTCCAGCCGACCCCCCCCCCCCAGCCGGACCCGGGGTTCGAACTTCTGTTTCTGTTCGACGCACGCGACTGGCGGTGGGGAGAGGAAGCTGGCAGATGTGCGTGTTGTAAGCGGAGCTCCTGAGGCGGGCGAAAGCTGTTTGCTGCGAGCACTTGTGCGGGGTCCTTTAAAGCCTGGCCCTTTGTGCCTGATTAAAATTCTACCCTTCCAGTCCTCCTCCACCCTTCCATTGAAGGGCATTATTTTATAGGGTGCTTTCAGTGTAGGCTAAAAAGTACAGCTCTTTAGTGTCTCAGTTTGGTTTTGCTTAAATCTTATTTTATGGCACTTTAATACTGATTTCTGTTGTGGTCATCATTAGTCAAATAGTAAATTTTCTTACTGGAATTGCGAATCTTGAACAGGGTTCTGTATGACACTAGACAATAGTTTTTGTTATGTGACTAAAATGTTCTTTCGAATCTTACTCTTATAGGTACATGGCAAAGCGAAGTAGCTACTACAGCTAACCGTTTGTATATGATTATGTGAAATGGTTCTTGCTCTGGCCCCTAGGAGGCGCTGTCTGTTGTGAGCGAGGACCAGTCCCTGTTCGAGCCTCCATATGCCACGGCGGCGCCCCTCCCCAAGTCGGACATGACGGCGTCGGGACCGCCGGACTACGGGCAGCCTCACAAAATCAGCCCCTTGCCCTCCCAGCAGGACTGGCTCGGCCACCCGCTGCGCGTCAACGTCAAGCGCGAGTACAGCCACGTCAACGGGGCGGGATCCAGGTCCTCTCTCCGTCCGCCTTCCTGTTCTTATTCGCTGCCCCCCCCCCCCGTCTTTTCCTGCGTCCCCTCTTTGCTCTCGATCAGCCCCCCCCCCCCTCCCCTCCCCCTCTTACCTCTAACCACTTTCTCTGTAGTCTCGAAAAATCAACCAGAGGCCCTGTTTCACAAAGCAGGATTACTGAGTTAGCCCGATATCTGCGCTGAGTAAAACACGGAGCAACACTTTTTACTTCAGTCCATGTTCCAGATTTGTGTGGGTTCCGGCTTTTACTCAGTTCAGTTATCCAGCTAACTCTGTAACCCTGCTTCGTGATACTAGCCCCAGGATAAACAGACAGAGTAAATTTGAAAAATCTATAAACAGAACTATAAATTAGTTTTAGTATATTGATATCAGAACAGCCATAGTTTTCCTTTTGCAGTACCAGTTGGGTGATACCTGTATACCTGAATCACTCTCTGGGAGGTCAGTGTGTTTTGGGTGTCCTTGTCCTCCCCCCTCTCTCTGACTCCGCTCTTCCTGTTGGACAGGGGGTCCCCCGTGGACTGCAGCGTGGGGAAATGCGCCAAGCCTGTCTGCGGGACAGAGGGCTCCCAAATGGGCTACGGGGGCTACATGGACGAGAAAAACAGCCCGCCCCCTAACATGACCACCAATGAGAGAAGAGTTATCGTCCCCGCAGGTGAGAGAATACCACGTCCTGCCGTTTGTGTGTGTGTGTGTGTGTGTGCGTGTGTGAATGTGTGTGTGCTTGTGTGCTTGTGTGCGTGTGTGTGTGTGCTTGTCTGCGTGTGTGTCTGCAAGCTTGTGTGTGTGTGTGTGTGTGTGTGTGTGTGTTTTTGTATGTGTGTGTGTGTGTATGAGCATATGTACGTTACAGCACAGTGACCTCAAATGTACTCATTGCCCTATATACAGTATATTATGAGAGGCAATGTAGCATTTGACAGAACTGCATGTGTGCAAGCAGAACCTTTTCTACAATGAAATGGGCAAAAATGCATGAAAACAAATTAGTATTTTAATACTGAAAACACTACAGCCCCCCCCCCCCACACCCCCCCCCACATTGATCTCTTCGCTTTTGTTTTCTTTTATCCATTGAAATTAGTAAGTCATCACGATCCAAATGGGCATCATTTTACACTGCATTTGAATTAATGTCCTTCCATGAATTGCTCCTGCATCTGCTTGGACACTCTTTGATCTTTTGTTTGCTGCCACTCATTGTGTGAGTAAATAAAGACATCTGTTTGGGCGTCATGAAAATTCAGATTAGCTTATTAATACGTAAAATGAGCACGTAGTGAATGACTGTAAGCCCATCATCTTAAAATGTGAAGTATGACAATACTGTTGTTGTTTTTATTCAGTTTTTGAGATCTGGCCAAAACGGCGTAATCGTGTTCTGACCATGAGGAATGTCCTTGCTGTGTGTTTCATCTCTGGCTAATGTGGAGTGATCGTGTTTGAAGTGTGGTTCACATGTAGTGACCGTGTTTGAAGTGTGGTTCATGTAGAGTGATTGTGTTTGATTTGTAGTTCACACGGAGCGATCATAATTAAAGTGTGGTTCACATGTAGTGACCATGTTTAAAGTGTGGTTCACATGTAGCGACCATGTTTAAAGTGTGGTTCACATGTAGCGATCATAATTAAAGTGTGGTTCTCATGGAGCGACCGTGCCCTGTTCCCCGCAGACCCCTCCCTGTGGACCCAGGACCACGTTCGGCAGTGGCTGGAGTGGGCCATCAAGGAGTACGGCCTGCTGGAACTCGACACGTCCTCCTTCCAGGACACGGACGGCAAGGAGCTCTGCAAGATGAGCAAGGAGGACTTCCTGAGGCTCACCTCTGTGTACAACGCAGACGTCCTCCTGTCGCATCTCAGTTACCTCAGGGAAAGTGAGTTACCCCCCTCTCCATTGGCTGGCTTTGCCCGGAAAAGATCTGTCTGAAGACGTAGTAGGGGTTTACTGTGCATGATTTACGTTAATAATCAAGAAAACCTGCATTCGTGAAATAAACGGGTGTTGATCTGCGAATGTAGCAGACATATAGGTATTTGAGATGAGCAGCTGTATCAGTGAGGTTCTTAAAGCTAATGGTTAGCACTGAAAAAGACTGAGAAGTGTTTCCTAAAAGTAGTTTCCCATAGCGTGCACTGCTGTGGGCTCTGTGTACGATTTGAAAAAGCACCATCGCTCACAACAGCTTCCTGACTTTCCTACGCGACCTTCCAAGTGTCGTGTCACGAGCTGTCAGAAGGCGGGGCCCCAGAATGGGGACGGAGACGGCCCTTTTGATTGGCCCCCCCTGGAAAATGACGCCAGGCCAGGCCTTTTTTTTTTTACGGAAAGGAGGGAGGGCGGGAGCTCAAGGCCAGAGTCGTAAACGTCCGCTCGGGGCGGCGGGATAATGGGTCCGTTGTGCCTCGAGCGGGAAGGGCCCATGCGGTCCTGGCGGCTCCGTTTGGTTTTTCGGGGAGCCAAATTCTTCGTTAGGTAGCGGTAGCCGGCGAGCTTATCCTGGCGTGCGCCGCGGTGGGACGGCGCGGACCGTCCGGGCACACGCAGCCCTTTTGATTTATCCGCTGTGTGTTTTGGAGAAAAAGATGAAATTCTCAGGAATTCTCTTAAGGCGCTCTTAGGAGCCCGTTCCAGAATGCGGGAGGGGGACTCTGTTCCTCTCCCGCCAAGTGCGGTCGAGTCGGCATGCTAGGGACCGGTTGAGAAAATGGCCGCTCTCACGCACTCGAAATCCGGGGGTCGCAGAGACATCATTAGAGGTTCTGAACGCAGTTCATGACACGGTCGCGAAAACTTGGAGAGGGCCTCTGGTACACGTGGAGGATTTGGAACAGCGGAGTGCGTTTCCTTTCTCCGAAATTCAAATGACGGCTCTCTCTGGCTGCCAGGTGGGGGGGGGCGGGGCCATCTGACTAAGCCATTCCATCTCCGCCCCTGTGGGCGGGGCCTGCTTATGACGTCCCATTTAGGGCGATGAGGCCAAACATGGAAGAACAGACCGACTGTTTGTCCATTGCAAGGTTTTCTGAAAGGGATTATAGTGTGTGTATTATGTTATTATATATCAGGGGTGTTCAACCTTTTCTGATTCAGGGACCAACACCCAGACTCAAAGGCATCCTGTCGAGTTAAAAAGGGTTATGTTTATAAAAAGGCTTTACTTTTAAAAATATTTTCCCAAATCCATATTTAGTCAAGTCTGGCCAAGGACCCGCTACAGAACCTTCAATAAACCCCAGGGGTCTGTGGACCCCCTGTTGAAAAACCAGGTTATATATAGTTATAGTTATGGTTACATATGGTATAATATTTATATTGTAAACATGCAGACTTTGTGTAAAGAATGATCATAAATATATAGCACAATAATGTGTATATATATATGTGCACATATTTGTATATTTGTCTCGATAGTTTATATTTCAGTTTATTTTCATTTCTATTCCATTTCTGTTATGGAAGACTAATTTTGTCTGTCTCTGGTTCTTGTGGTGAGACAGTATGCAGCACAGAGAAGGCAGCCATCACTGCCAGAATTGTACCCAGAATGCATTGCTTTATTTATTAGACCAACCGCAGATTCTTTATGCACACCAGATACCCAGCTCCAGCATTCCTTTCGTTACTTCCTGCCTCTTAGCAGGAGGTTCCCGTGCGATATTGCAGTACGAAACTTCCTCTGCAGCGATATTGTCCTTAATCTCACTTCAATGAAACCTTCAGAAAAGGCATCTCGTTACATTATATTGCTTTCAACGAGAAGGAGACAGGGGATTTCTGTCTTAAGAAATACGGGTGTCTGGCAGGTCTATACAATCCGTGCCGTGACATAGTTTAGCGTTTGGTGATGTCACAGTACTCTTTTCTTCCCACACTTAACGGAAGAATCAGGGTTGTGGCGGGAGAGTGAAATACATGGATATTAGGTGTCTAGCCCTGGCAACACTAGCAGAGCATTTCTCTGTGGAGTGCGCACATCCATTTTCTTTCTGTAATGTGGTGATTGCCCATTCGTTGTTTCCACTTATATGTCAGTCACATGGCCGGACGTTTTGTGTGGGATTCTGTCAGTGTGCTTTCGATTTGCGTGCAGTTTCATCATTTTGTTCGGCTTGGTGTGCGGAGGGGAGGCTGTTTTCTCAATCAGGCGTGCAGATAACAGTGCTCTACTGGGGAAAGTGATAACTGTCCTGTGCTCTGTTACTCAGACTGAACACATTCTCAGGCTCTCAATGGTTTCTGCAGACCATATGCGTGCGTTCCGAGCCAGAAACTGGACCTCTCTCTCTGTTTCTCTCTCACTCTCTCTCTCTGTCTGTTTCCCACTCGCTCTCTCTCTCTCTCTCTCACTCTCTCTCTCTGTCTGTTTCCCACTCGCTCTCTCTCTCTCTCTCTCTCTCTCTCTCTCTGTCTGTTTCCCACTCAATTTCAATTTCAATTTAAGTTGCTTTATTGGCATGAAATACAGACATATTTATTGCCAAAGCATACATATATAATATGTAAAATAAGAGTAATATTAAAATAATAATGATAAATGTAACAATATATACAAATAACAGCATATACAATAACAGCAACAGAAGTAAATCAATAAGTATGTATTAAGTACTCACTCTCTCTCTCGCTGTCAGTTCAAGTTCAAATTTCAAATTCAAATGCTTTATTGGCATGACATATTTAAAAATACATATAGCCAAAGCGTAGTGATAACAATAATCAACCACAGTAAGAATATATAATTAAAATGAAAAAAGAAAACAAGCAGCAACAACAATAACAGCATAAATGACAGGAACATAATACTTATTATCTATTAAGTTAAAGTTAAACCCTAACTAAATTAACTTTTAACAGTTTCTCACTCTCTTTCTGACTCTCTTTCCCTCTGTTTCTCTGTCTGTGTCTCTCTCTGTCTCTCCCATTTTCCCTCTGTCTCTCTCTGTCTCTCTCGCTGTCCTTCTCTCTCTCCTCTTGCTCACTCTCTCTCCCCTCTCTTTTCTCTCTCTTCTCTTTCACTTTGTCTTTCTCTCCCTGTCCCCCCCTCTCTCTCTTTCTCTCTCTCCCTCCCTCTCCCTCTCTCTGTCTCTCTCAGTCTCTCAGTTTAATGGAGTTCCCTGCTTTAGTCAGATTGACACTCACAGAGAAGGGGGGAGGGGATAGCCTGCCTGACACTGGCTCCTGACCCAAACTGGGGGGTCATGGGTGAGATGAGGTGGATTGTGTGTGGAAATGGAATATAACAGATTTCCAGTTGACATTCAAATTAAGCCAATCAAATTACAAATAAAAACCTCACCTGTTACATGTGTTGTGCACGCAGTGCCAGGGCATGGGGCTGACCTGTGGGCTCACCCCCAGCACACAGCCCAAACCCTTCAGGCCTTGGCCACAGTCCATCTGCACGAAAACACCGCTAAAACAGCGCTAATAATCTCCAACACTCTGCAAGGCCTTCTGTCAATATTTCTGCTTTCAGTTTGAGTGGGGGAGGGGGGGGGATATATATTTATTTTAAATTTCCATGTACACAATCATGTAGAGATCGCAAAGGGAAATATAGCTGAGTCAGCGCCGGCCGGGCTCGGCTGCGAGCGGGACAGGCTGAAACGGGCGGCCATCTTGACGTCGGCCCAGCGAGACGTCGGGTTTCTGTTTTTCGAGCTCCTTCATTCTCCGGGAACAGAGTAAACGGGCGCCGCTGCCAAACGTCCCCGTGACGACCGCGATGGCTCACCACCGTTTACCGCGTGACCCCCCCCCCTGCTCCTCCGGTCCGGCCGTCTGGCGCGCGGTCCCCGTGCGGTCGTCCGCGGCGGGTAGCGGCGGCGGAGAGGGTTAACCGCCGGCCCGCGAGGCGCGACCGGGCCGGTCGGCTCGCTCCGCGCTCCTCAGACCGCGCGGCGAACGGCGGTTGGCGGAACGCGCCGGGTTACAATGGCCTCCCTGTTCGGCTGCCTCGGGGCTGGGGCAGGACCGCTGTGGGGGGGGGGGGGGGGGGGGTTTAAAAATATGAGCGCATGCATAAAAAAAACCCCCAAAACCGCCCCCGCCACTCTACACCCCCCCATCCCCCAACACAAACAGTCGTTCGGTGGGGCGGCCTCTCTCTCCTTCTCGTTCGCTTCGCTCCTCAGTCCAGATGAACTGAAGGCATTCTGTTCCCCCCGAAATAACGGCCAGCCACCGCATTATGCGCCTCCGCCCCCCCCTCTCGGAAAAGCCGTTCCCTCTCCTCAGAAACTCAACTTTTAGTCACGTTTAGTCTCTTGTTCCCCCCCCCCCCCCCCTTCTTCAGACTGTCGTGTGGAGTTTTTTTTTTTTTACCTTTCTCTCTCCTCCTTTTCCTGGTGTTTTCTCTGCTTTCTCCTTTACGCTCTTACGGGAAAGTAAAAAACAGGTCACGGTAAGCAGAACACGTGCCCGTCTTCTGAGGCAGACAAAAAAATAAAAAATAAAAAAACACCTCTTCACACTGAGGCTCACAGAGTTTGAGAGCTGGTCTAGGATCAGTTTAGCCATCCGGGTCTAAATGGATATGGGTCGGACGTGGACAAGGGACGACTGTTCCCAGATCAGCGCTCCTGAACCAGAGGCTCTTTGTGAATACAGGCCTGAGCCTTCGTTCCGTTCTTATCCACAGCTCCCCGCAGTCTTTCTAATGTAATTAACATCAGGGCGGGCGCAGCATTCAATGCCTTAACGATGCCGCAAACGCACTTGCTAGGCTAGGATTAGCGTTAGCCGCCGTCCCCGGCGCTGTTTCCCATATAAATCAGGCCCGGTGTGCTTATGTTCCATTGCATCTGTGAGTTACTCTGGGTGTGTGTGAGAGAGAGAGAGTCTGCTGAACGGATACAATGCGGTGTCACGCCGCTGTCTAGACCGACCGGGAGACCTCTTAATTTATGCCGAGGGACGCGCGCGCGCGATCCGCGTCGTCGATTTTTAATTGCCGTGGTTACCGTCTCGGTCTTCGATTAAAGCGGAGCCGCACGCGACGACCGCGTCTCTCCGCCGCGGCTATCGGGAGTGAAAGGCGTTTATTAGCGCGGGCGATCGAGCCCGAGGATATTACCTTCTCGTTAACGTCGCGGTAACGAGCTAAATGGGCTGTACTGTGTTCAGGGATCACGGCGCAGGTGACTCGGGGGGGGGGGGGCGAGTGATGGATCGTAATTGAAACGTAGCCCAAAAAAACGATCGGAGATTAATCCCTCGGATCAAATCGAATTCCCGGAGAGTGCCGTCTTCCGGGGGGTTCGTTTTGTCTGTGCGATTCGCTTCACTGTGGCAATAACCCTTGAAATGGAAGAAGAGATAGTTTTAACATGATGGTTTTTTTTTGGACAAATTAGCGTTATTAATTGCTCGTAATGAGTACGGAACACAGGTTAAATAATTATAATATGAGCTGATGTTTTTCAGAAAGATTTGACAGGTGAATGCAACTGTGGTAGTCAAGATCAAAGAGAGAGAGAGAGAGGGAGACAGACAGAGAGAGAGAGAGAGAGAGAGAGGGAGACAGACAGACAGAGAGAGAGATCTATGAAAAGTAGCCTTGATAATAGTCTAAAAGTAGTCGGGTCCAGGTAGTATATCTGATCTAAGATCCTAACCCTGTCGTGCTTCTTCCTGCAGGTAGTTCAACGCTATCGTACAGCGCCCCATCTCACACGGAGCAGTCTCCTCGTCTGGCTGCCAAAGAAGGTAAAACAGCCTTTTCGCCTGTGTCTCCTGACCCTGCTGAACACTGATGTTCTCTAATGGCGTGTGGTCTCTTGGGCGTCTCTCTGACTATGGGGTCTGTTCAGTCCAACCGCAGTGTGAAAAAGGGACAGAATTTTGCGAGGACAGACTTTCAGACGAGCGCAGAATTTGTCCACGTGTTTAATGCCCTGAAAAACGGGGAGCGATCGACAAATGGAGAATATTTTAGCGCCGGAGGCTAAACTTTTCAGGAAATGAACCCGGTCCTGAAAAAAAACGAGATGAGCGTGCAGATTTCCTCTCATCTCGCCGAGCAAGGTCAGCTGTGCCGAGCTCGCGACCCTTCAGCTTTTCCGTCCGGAGACGCAGAGGCCGAGTCGAGTGGCCGCAGATATGACCCGAGCCTCACAGAGAGCCAGGTGTCTCCATTGTAGCGATGCTAATGACGCGGTCGCTCCTGTTGCCCCTTCAGCCCCATTCAGGTTAAGAACAGCTGAAGGGAAGAGGCTTTAGCCGTTCCCCACTTCGGCTTCAGAATTCAGTTCCAGGCCACGTCCAACTGGCTCTCTTAAACCAGGTCAAGACTTCAGGACTCGTAGCCTCATTCTCCTGCGCCTAACCCACTCAGCTCAGAGGCTGATTCTTTGTCTCAGTTTGAACCTTCGTGTGAAGCGGTTGTGGCATTGTGTGCTCTACGTGTGCCCTGCTGGCCTTAGCTGTGCGTATGGAACCGAGGGCATTATCCACACTGAGGGCAGATGAACGCTCCTCTTTAAACCTGGGGAGGGAGGAGGGAGAGAAGGAGGTGTTTGGGGAGAGGGAGCTCCTTCTTGAGGGAGGGGGGTGGGAGGGGGTGGGGGGGGGGGGGTTGTTTACAGAGAAAGCTGCAGGAGGGGCAGGTGTAGCCGGGGACTGAAGAGGCCGGGGCACGTGCGCCTTTGTTTTCCCAAATTTTATTCAAGTGGAGGGCGGGCTGCGTGCTGCGGAGAGGATGCAGAGAGACAGAGACGGGAAGTGGCCTCTTATGAAGCTATGCCAGAGAGGTGGTGTGTGTGTGTGTGTGTGTGTGTGTGTGCGTGTGTGTGTGTGTGTGTGTGTACGTGTGCGTGCGTGCGTGTGTATGTGTGTGCACAAGGGTGGTGTAAATTGTGTGTTTGTGTGTGTGTGTGTGTGTGTGCACATGCATGTGTGTATGCGTATTTACGTATGCGTGTGTGTGTGTGTGTGGATGAGCCTGTGTGTGTGCCTGTGTGTGTGTGTGTGTGTGTGTGTGTGTGTGTGCGCATGTGTCAGTGTGCCTGTGTGTGAGAGAGCATGTGTGTGTTTTGTCTTGAACACATCTGGAGCAGGGCTGTAATAACAGTGATAGTGCCGGGTGTGGGAGCAGTACTGCAGAGGTGAGCGAAGAGGAAGGCCTGTAATGATAAGAGCTCGGCCCCCAGTGGCCCCCATCGGCCCCACACCACCTCACAGGGCCCCTGGCCCCGGCTCCCATTTAAACCCGATTACCCCCGCGCCCACCGCCGCACCGCTAGCCGTGCGAGAGATTCCGTTAGCGCTGCCGCGGGTGAGCTAGCCTAGCACTAGCACTTTAACAACCTGCACTCTGCCTGGCGGTAAAGCCTTAACAGAGCCCGTCTCCTCCAGACCTGCTTAATAATAACACAGCTTGCGCCATTTAATGGGGGGGGAGTGGGGGGGGGGGATTCCAGGCCGGAACCTCGAAAGCACTCGATATGCTACGTTCTGACATTTTTAACCGAGGACGAGAAGAACTGTTTGGTTATCGTTATTGGTTTTTTTTTTTATTACCGCGCGTCTAAATTACATTGTGTGCTCGCGTCGATTTAGCAGGCTGGCTCGCGGTGCCGGTATTCCACATTAAAATGCGCTCTTCCTCGCAGACGCGACGAATAAATCAAACTCGCTTTGGGATTATTGCTTCTGACGGGCGAGATCGCTAACGTCTTCCAGCCGCGCGGGACGAAGCAGAAAGGGAAGTGAGGACGTTTGTGCGTAGCGGCGAGGGCGAGATTTAACAGCGCGAGACTCCCGACGGCGACGCGCGAAGGAGTTTGAGAATCGGGGGCTGTCTTCGCGAGTTTGGACCGCCAGTTCGGATTCCTGCTCATTGGCTCCGATGGCTTTATTAGCCCTTCGTGGCTAATCCCTCTCCCCTCTCTTTTTTGGCGTTCGCCCCTTCCCCGCGTCAGGCTGTGATATACGACGGGCCCTTCGCCCGTGAAAGCCGAGTACGCGGTACGCGTCCAGAGCGGCGGCGCGGAAACGGCGGCGTGTTTACAGAGCGGTGTCTTAATACCGCGTAGCTGGCGGAGCGGCTGGCTCGTAAAAGGCTTTTCCGGATCATTCCGGCCTCTTGCTTTTCCCTGAGTGCCGAACCGAGATGGGCGGGGCTAAGGGACGAGCCTATCCCGCGTTTTGCGTCGGCCTCGTCGTGCTTCCCCATCCCCCCCCCCCCCCTTTTTTTTTTCCACCCCAGGCCAGAGTCTGTCACACAGGCCTCTTTCTTTCTCCCATGGGCCCCTGCGGTTTGGCCCCCCCCTCGCCGTGTGGGCCCCGTGTTGTTTCAGATGTGTCCCCGTGACGACTGCTAGCCAGTCCCCCCCCCCCCCCCCCCCCCCCAGTCTGTCCTCTCATTACAACCGCCTGGCTGTGAAGCTGTATTTCATATGATAAGGCTTTCCTTTTTTCCTTCTCCCCCCCCCCCCAAAAACAGAACCGCTCTCCTCACCCCCCCCCCACCCCGTGCCCCCTGCCCCCTGCCCCTGGCTTTGTGACCCCCGGCACCCTCAGGATGGGGGCAGTGCCCGTGTGTTTTTTCGGCAGAGTAGAAACAGAAGGGGAAAGGGGGGAGGGGGGGCAGGGGTCCCGAAACAAAGAGGGGGCTGTCTGCAGACCAGGGCCGGGCAGGAAACCCAAATCTCCCAGGACCCCGGCCAGCCACCGCCGCCGCCCGGCCCAACCCCCCCAACCCCCTCCGCCCGGCCCACCCCAGATTGGAGCTGACAGGTTGAGCCTCACGCCGACCGTCCGCCCGCCCGCCCGTCACCCCCCCTCCTGGGACACCCCCCCTCCCCACCCCCCCCCCCCCTCAGAAAAACAGACATAAGGCACGGTGCCTTCTAACAGACCCGACAACGCAAGACTCAAGAATGTAAAACGTTAAAAAAAACAGTGAAATGGAGAGCGAGGGAGATGGAGGCAGTAAAAACAGAGAGAGGCTTTCAGGCATATGAATCAAAGAAAAAGGAAGGAATTAAAGAATTCCTCCTGAGCTAATCTTGACGGTAGTTTTATCGTCCTTGCAGTCGCGCCGATCGGGAACAGTTGGTTACTTTATTGCCGTTATTTACATATCGGAGTTGCTGTGATTCGTAGATTTGCATTTCGCTTTGCCAGACTGGCTCGGTTTTGCGCTGTTGGCAGTTGGATGCTACAGGTTGCTGTCGCACTTCGCTAACTGTTTTTCTCCTGTGCGTTCTGTTAGACCGCGTGCGTTGTGCTCGTCGGGCCTGTGGAATAAGTCGCCGTGAGCGATAAACAGTATGAACTGTTGCGTTGCTGCGTTATCGGCTGCGAAGCGAAGGAGAACGCAGTGAAATGGCGGAATTTTTTTGGCACCGGTCCGCTGCTAGCTTTCCTCTCGTCTGGTTCTATTGACCTCATCTGTCTGGGCTTATTAAAGGAATGAATATAATGCGTTCTCATTTTCTCAGAGCTCTTGAGCTGGTTTAACTCAGTCACCACTTTCAGTCTCAAAGTGCTCTTTTCTTTTCAATTACGGAACTGTGAGACTTCTTTTCCGTAGTTACGTAAAAAACTCCACAGAGCAAATTATGCCAGGTATTACCCTGATTTAAAGCCCTCATTAAGGCTTGAAGTGATACCGTTTAGTATTGAACCGTGCCATTGTGTAATGCATCTGTTCACCAGAGGGGGGCAGTGTAGCCCTGTGCTTAGACTGCAGAGTGCAGAGGATATCATTGCTGGAAGTGGATTATCAGCCGGAGGGCGCTTGAATTAACTGCGGCACACAGAGGCTTCAGTTGCACAGCTCATAGTCATGCCGTCTGGGTGTGTATACTGATCTGGGATCAGAGGTACGTGACGCTGCCTGGCTGCCTGCCATTGCCGTGGCGCGATGCGTGCAGGCGTGTAAACTGGCCCGGGGTCAGTGCGCGCTGCGTCCTCTCTCTGCTCGTCGCTGCGGCGCGCCTCGGCCTGTCTGTTTCCTGTAAATCACACGGCCTCAAAGAACCGCCACGTCACATCCTCGAACCCCAGTTCTGGGAGGACGGCCCGCGCTGGCCGGGCCGCGACGGCTTTGTTCCCCGTCCCAAAGTCACGGGCGGGACTGCGGAGTGTCACGCGTCAGCCCCGGGACGTCCCGCGGAGAGAGGCGTTAACAGCTGCGCGGAGCAGATGTGGGGGGCGGACTCCCGTCTGACACGTGGGGCTCGGTCACGGGGCGCAGCGGGGGCTGTCGCTATGGCAATCGGTCCAGGAGGCGACACTGCTTCAGAAATGAGAACGCAAAGTTGTTTTTTCCTGTAGGTTTTGGGTCGCTGAAGGTGTATGTGTGTTTGTGTATGTGTGTAAGTGCACGTCTTTGTATGTGTGTACATGCAAGTGCGTGTGTTTGTATGTGTGTGCAAATAAGTGCATGTGTTTGTATGTGTGTGTGCAAGTGCATGTGTTTGCGTGAGTGTGTGTGTGTTTGTATGTGTGTGTGTGCAAGTGCATGTGTTTGCATGTGTGCGCGTGTGTCTTTGGATGTTTGTCTACATGTGTTTACATATGCATGTGTTTGCATCTGTGTTTGAATGTGTGTGTGACTGCATGTGTTTGGACATATGTGTGTTTGTGTGTGTGTGTGTGTGCATATGTGTGCATGCATGTGTATGTGTGCATACCTCTGTGTGTGCATATGTGTGTGTGTGTGTGTGTGTGTGTGCATATGTGTGTGTGTGTGTGTGTGTGTGTGTGTGTTTGTGGTTACAGCCAGAATGAACGCAGGTGTCTCAGCGTCGCTGCTCGGGCCGGTCATAAACCCTGGCAAACACAGCTGAAGGGAAATGACAGCCTAATTTACACAACACGCTGAGGCCTCCTGCTGGGTCTCACACAGGGAGAACTCCAACGCGCTTCTGTTCCATTCAAGGTGGCGAAGGACACTGTTTCTGTCGGTCGAAACTGCTTCGTCAGCAGCTAGGTGGCACTGTTTTATGTTCTTCTAAAAAGTCATTTGTGAATTATTTATTTTGGATCTTCTGGTCGTGACACGGTGTGCTGACAACTGTGGAAAATGCACAGAAATTAAAGTGTCTAATATCCAGCCGATCTTAGGCAGCACTTTGCAGTTATAGAACTTTATGAGTAATGTGGTTGCTGTCTGCTTTCAGCTCCAGGTGTCATATTATACACAGTAACTGCATTTTTTAAAACCAGACTGCACTTAATTACACGCTCAGAAATGGTGGCTTGAAGGGTGTCTGGAGTCCACTCAGAATGACTCGATGTGCCAACATTTCTTTCTTTGTTAGTTTTCCTTGGGAGAGTTCCCCCTCTTTAGACTTGAGGTGCGTGAACGTTCTATTTTGCGCTTGCTCTTGCCAGTGTTGTTAAATTTCTCTCCTCGTCCGTCTCTCTCCCTCTTTTTCTCTCCCTCCCTTCCTCCCTCCCTCTCTCTCTCTCTCTTCTACCCCCGCTCCCTCCTTCCCAGAATCCTCTTCTTACGAGGCTGTGCATCGGGCCGGGTGGTCGAACAGCATGGCCGGGGGAAAAGGTGAGAGAGAGAGAGAGAGAGAGAGACGAATCCGTCCGAGCGTTACGACCCGGGCGGGATTCGGACGCCCGGATTGGACTCCGCGCGGAAGCCGGGGACGGCGGCGGCGCCCGAGGGGTTAAGCGTTTTTTGGGGTCCCGGGAGCGGCCGCATACCTTAAGCTCCATTAAGCACTTAGCGGCGCGACCGCCGCGCAGGCTTGTTTTCCTTGGAACCGCGCGACGGTGCCGCGAAAAAAAAAGCCTGCTTTTTTGGTGGTCTGAGCCCCACTCAGTTTTCCCTCTCCCTCTCCCTCTCCCCCGCCCCCCGCCCCCCTCCCATTCGCAGGCTCCCTGGCGGTCCCGCAGAACGTTCCCAAAACCGCGGAGCCGCAGAGGCCCCAGCCAGGTGAAGCAGCGTCTCTCGCGCTCGCACCCCCGCCCCGTTTCGTCTGCGCTAAGCTCAGTGTGCTAACGCTAACTCACCCGCCATCTCTCTCTCTCTCTCTCCTCGTCCTGCTCAGATCCGTACCAGGTCCTGGGTCCCACCAGCAGCCGCCTGGCCAACCCCGGTGAGGGATGCTTCAGATCCGCCGTGTGCGCGATTACTGAAGCTGTGTGTCATGTCACTTTAACGATTACCCAATGGGACGCAGTTATGGGACTGAATGAGACTTGCATTAACATAAAGGAATAAATGAGATGTAATAGATAGGTGTAATAATATTGGTCTGACGTGCTCTGAATTGTCTGTGTGCGTGTGTGTGCTTGCGTATGTTATGTGTGTGTGTCTGTGCATATGTATACGTGTGTGTGTTTGCATGTATGTGTAATTCATATGTGTGCGTGTGTAATGTGTGTGTGTGTGTGTGTGTGTTTCTTCAGGTTCGGGTCAGATCCAGCTGTGGCAGTTCCTGCTGGAGCTCCTGTCGGACAGCGCCAACGCCGGCTGCATCACGTGGGAGGGCACCAGCGGCGAGTTCAAGATGACGGACCCGGACGAGGTGGCCAAGCGCTGGGGCGAGCGCAAGAGCAAGCCCAACATGAACTACGACAAGCTGAGCCGCGCGCTGCGCTACTACTACGACAAGAACATCATGACCAAGGTGCACGGCAAGCGCTACGCCTACAAGTTCGACTTCCACGGCATCGCCCAGGCGCTGCAGCCCCACCCGGCCGACGCCTCCGTCTACAAGTACCCCCCGGAGCTGCCCTACGCGCCCCCCTACCACCACGCCCACCAGCAGAAGGTCAACTTCGTCGCCTCCCACCCCTCCCCCGTGCCCGTCGGCTCCGCCGGCTTCTTCGGGCCGCCGCCCTACTGGAACTCCCCGACGGGCGGGATGTACCCCAACCCCGGCATCCCCCGCCACCCCAACGCCCACGCCCCGTCCCACCTGGGGAGCTATTATTAAAGCTCCGCCCACCTCTTCTCTCTGACTCCGAACCACCAACGCCCACAAAGAACAACAGTTAGGACCCCTTTAATGGAGTCTTCTGCAAAGGGAATTTAAAAATAAACTGGATTTAATCATCCATGGAGTATTAATGGAGTACTACCTATTAGCCTGCTTTTCTCCCTTCTGTTGGCATCTGTGGTTTGTAAACTTCAGCTCCCTGTAACAGCTCTACTCAATGAGGCTTCTCTGCAGGGAGTCACCAGCGAAGAGGTGCATTATGGGCATTGTGTGACACGTGAGGCCTCCTGCTTCCTCTCAGACAAAGACCCAGGCTCTCTGGGTCTCCGATGACATCACTACCTAATACCGCCTTATCACTACATTTTATTTTTGGGTTTATAGTCTAGCAGCAGCAGTTGTTTTTTTTCCACCCCAACATTTCTTCTGTATTTACCGCGTCCTTTTGCTTTGTATTACGGAATCCATCTGCAACTGCCTTTCTTGGAGCTCAGGTCTAGATGTGGGAATCGCCGAAATCATGGAATTATAGAAAAACGAGGAAACCAAGGGATTGTCTCTGTTTCAGGGTTTTTTGGGGGGATTTTTTTTTTTGGATGATTTTGGTCGGGAGGGATTTCTAAAATGTATCCAGGATGTTCTGCTGGACCAGACCGGAATTCGGCGCGACCGCGTTATTGCCTCAATAAGTGTCTCCTCTCCTTCCACAAGCAAGATTTTGCGGGGTAGACGCCCAGCATGGGGTTCGAACGCACCCTCTGAAGCCCGTCTCACCCCTCCGCCATGTCTGCGGAGATCCCTCCTTCCTGTCTGCGGAACCCCCCCTTTCGGGTTTATGCGTTCAAACAGGGGGGTTGCCACGTTTCAGCCACACCCCGCGATACGTGAATCTCACACTAGTATCCTCTTGACGTGTTTTGTTGACATGCGAAGCAATCTGGAGCTCATAGATTCAGATCACAGCGGACATAACGATTGTGACTTTTTTTTTACAAGCGTCACTTAGAACAAGGACTACAGTTTTGTTATAAGGAAATATCAATAAAGATAAATAAATACATAAATAAATAAATAAAGGTTCTTAAGGGAAACGCAAGTCGTACTCAGATTCACGAATGCTGTGCATTCGTTAGACATATTTTCTCTTTTTTTATATAAACATTGGTCAGCTAAGCATTAAAGGAACTTAGTGTGTAAATTATGCAGATTTATTTTCATATGTGACAGTATTAAATAAGAAATCCAGAGAATTAAATACGAGTTGACCTCGGTCACAGATGCAATTGTTTTGTAACTATCAAAAAGGAGGAAATTATCTGTTTGTGATGTGTAATATGCACAGTATGTTTTCGTCTGTGTTTGTACATTTGGACAACTGATTTTACAGAATGGTATACTGTAAACAGGTCTTACTTTTTAGTGCCTTGCGGTGACAACCAAATATATCATTCCAACTGCCTTTTATTGTACTTTTTTATGAAACAATGCCTGCTTGTATCAGTCATGTGTTTGCCATGGAGACAATCTTATTCTATAATAAACCGATTGTGGCCTCTTCCCCATAGTCTTAGTCTTCCCCACCCATAAATCGTCTGGTTCTGTTCTTGTCTTTGAATCAATATGTCACACAGCCAGGCATTAGTCAGCAGTGAAATTAAATACTATTCTAAACCAGTCTTCACTTGGTTACGGCTTGTTGTTATATAAATTCCTAAAATGTGAAATATAGCCTGATTGCAGTATTTTAGACAGACCCTTACCCCTTACTTCCTGCACTCATTGACCCTCAATTTGAGTGGAAAAAGTGGAATTCACTGCTCTTTGTCTATAATGTACTTTTTGATATATGCATCGGTCTGCAGTTCTTTGTTTTGTCGCTAGTGTTTCTGCAAAGTATTAAATATTTCCTGTTGTTAAAGGGTTATTGCATAGGAAAAGTGAAAAAATAAACATTTTCTGTCTTCTGCGATTATCAAATAAGTTTAATACATTGTTCCTAACAATGTATTTTTAAAATGTTAAAATGTAATAATGATAATCAGCTATTTATTTATTTTATTTAAGTTAATCTTAGTCACTTCGTTTGGCTGTGCTGACTACTATAATAAACTTCATGGTGCTTATGATGAAAAGATTAGCAGTAGTGTAAGAAAATTAGTACATTGCTGTGCATATGGTGCAGAATGCATCAATGTTCCAATATGTTCCAAGACATCTGTTGTGCATTAGTGTTGTGGGTCTGACTTTTCGCTCACCGTTTTTCGTGATTATCTCATCACATTTAAGCCTTCAACTGCTACCGTACATACAATGATCTCAACCGGGGAAGGCGACTGTAGCTCTAACCTGGAGATTGTCCTTGGTTTACTTTTTCAAGCAGTATATTTGAGGAACAAACCTGTTCCTTTGGCAGAAGTAGAGTTAAGACTCCGCTGATTCCGAGAGTGTTTTTCTCTCTCTCAAAACCGCAGAGAAAAAAAGCACTGGGGAGCATTCATCAGCGCTCTGTTGCCCTTTGTCTGGAACCTGGGGTCACAAATCTTAGCAAGTGGCGCATAGCTTCAGTTCTTACGCGTCACGAGCCTCGCACTCACACGAAGTCGCAAATTATACTGCGCGAGAATCGTAGGGAAAATGAACGGCATTCACATGTGCGTCACCCGTAGTTAAGAACAAAGTGCCGTGGCCGATAGATTGAAAGCTCCCCATTGTGTTCGGCCCCAGACGTTTCTTCAGACCGAGCTGCGCTGTCGCGGCAGGGCCCGTTTGATGGCTGAGTGGAACCACATTTCCAGCTTGTAAGTCTTGAGGTTTTTCCTTTCTCCCGAGTACAAAGCACGGTGTGTGCGGACCGTAAAACGCACGGTTCTGCGTGAGCTTTTCGACTCGAGCTGGATTCATTTAGCGTTTGAATTTTTTTTTTTTAATGGTGGATTGGTAATAATTATAATAATGCTCTGAGTTCAAATTTGCACGGTGGAAGTGACATCTCTCATTTTTTCCCCCTAAATGACACTGAATCGGCGTTTTGAAATACAAGCCATTCGTAGTCCTGGGTTCGCTTGCAACAGTGCCAAAATAGGCTACCTGCCAACGCTCGCGCTGGTACTTCCCGAACTTCATTCCCTGTGATGAACAAAACAACAACAACAACAAAACCCACGTCTGACTACATACCTATCTTTTTATAGCATTGCACAGAGTTCCTTTGATCCTGTGGTCTATATTTGAAATCGCTCGTGGAAAAGCGAGCGCTTTCGCGCATGGAAAATGTGTATTTCTTAAAGGCCAGTTCATAAAGTTTGGCCTTCTCTAACATAAAAAGGCAAGGCTGAGTCATTGTTGCAGGAACTGTCTACTAAGCCATCTACCTCTCGAAATTTTACTCATCACTATAGCATCTGTGTTCCATAAAACATACAGCAATCTTTAAAGTTGGTGCATTATTTGAGTCCATTAATCCTTCCATACCATTTTATTAGATGCAGGAGGTCAACCTAGGATTACATTTATGCACGTGATCATATGTCACGTATAAAATAAAATAATATAAATGGGGGGAAAGAGCTTTGTAAATTATAGATTTGAAAGGCGGTGTGTCAGCATTGCCCTCCTGTGGTAACTGGGAGAAACTGTAGCTGCCTTCTCTTCTGTTTGACTTGAAATAAGATGCTTTGTTGTCCCGGAAGTACCCGACTACTACTGACTACTGGCTGGAAACTTTCTTAGACCATTAATCAGGTTAATGTAAAGCCATTGTCGCTAATAGTTTACCTCGGTTTAATTATGACTCCTTATTACTCTTATTTATGTGGTGGTGAATCAATGTCTTTATTTCCCAGAAAATAAAAATATAGCACATTTAATGAGTTTTACAAAACCTTTTTTGCACCAAGTAGATTCCCCTGAGATAAAATAAAATACAATTTTCTTATAAGAACAGTAAAATCATTACAAATACTTGTTTTCGTGTGTTTACTGAAGCTGTTGTGCTCACAAAATTTGGCTGCAATCATTATTACTGCAGTGAAAATATAATGCGGGAACAGCAATGCTTATTAGTACTCTTGGAGGCAAAGCATTTTGGTACCCCTTTAGCTCCTGAATTTTTCATTAAAAAAGATTTAAATCATAATCCATTCAAAGTCACCTTTCACCTTTTCTCAGTTCATGAAAATTCAAGGCACTTTGTCCCCTGCTTAATAGATGTCAGTTTGTAAGTCCTTGTAGTCACGGGAACAAGAAACACTGACCATTTTCCACTGAAGTCTACCCTTCGGAAAGTCAGAGGCACAAGCCGTAGCTAAGGTCAAACGTGAGCATTAGCTCGGGCACAAGCCTTTCTGGCATTTTTCCAGCTCGATGCCACAGGCTCTGTGATTTGATAAAGCAGGACAGTACCTTGCACTCACATTTTTTCTGTTTTTTCCTTTAAAAAATAAAGTATTCCAAGGTATAATTTTATTTGATGTCCAGGGACGAGCAGCTAGTTCATTACACCTCTTCTGGAGGGGCAATGACATCATATGCGGACCTCGTTTAAGCTAGGCGGCGCACATAGGTTTCCTAAAATTGCATAAATGGAGCCGGGCATTACCAGCTCTGCTCATATTCAACAACTGGGCAGCTCTGACCAGGGAGCGGGCAGATGAGTCTCAGCGGTGCTGCTCAGTGGCTGATGTCTTGTCCCAGCAAAAGCCATCTAGAGAGGTGAAAATCTAGGTTGAGAGAAGTTTCGACATAAAACGGCCAGGTTAACCCCAATAGAGCGCAGGTTTAACCTGGATATAGCCTGGCAACGTCATAGTCGGCTAGAAAACTTTCACTTTTCAACCAAACGTAGCCGGGATTTCACCGGAAACGCCTAGATGGTTTTTCTCCAACTTTTCACCTCTAAAATGTTCCCTGGGTGCCCAAAGTTCCCCTGGATGACCAGCACAAGCACATGAGCTCCTCACCAGCCTTCCCCTCTTCTTAAACTCAATCTCATGTCCCCCAAAAAACCTCCCCGCGGCCTCACATGACCGTGTTGTCTGCTGAGTCGTCGATGTCGATCACCTCGAAGCCTTCGTTGTCGATGCCCTTCTTCTCCGGGTGGGCCTGGCCCTGGGCGTGGGGTTGGATTGGCGGGCGGTGGTACCCCTCGTCGTGGAAGCAGAGGGCGCAGTGCGGCGTGGGCACGGGCACGGCCCGGGAGAAGTTGGAGAAGTCCACGCGGTACTTGCCGCCCTTGGCGCGCGAGATGATGGGCAGGAAGCTGTAGCCCCACTGCACCTCCTGCGGGATGAAGGAGGTGCGCACCTGGCAGGAGGAGCTGGTGGACTCGGCCGTGCCGTCCAGGAAGACCACCAGCTCGAAGTCCTGCAGGTGGAGCGTGTCGGCGGCCATGCCGAAGAAGGGGCTGGACTTGTCGATGACGTGGCAGAGCGTGAGCGGGCAGACGAAGAACAGGTTGTCCTTGCCGGCGTCCACCACGAAGTCGATGCCCACCTGGTCCATGATGACCGTCTCGCCCTCGGGGGTGACGGTGGTCCGCAGCAGCTTGCCGTAGATCTGGCTGCCGATCAGCAGCGTCTTGCGCATGTTGGCCACGCGGATCTGCAGGCAGAGCTCGCCCTTCTGCGGGCAGATCACCGCCGTCTCGCTGAAGGTCACCGTCTTGGCCCGCTTCTTGGGCAGCGAGATCTTGGCCAGGATGACGCCGCACATGAAGCAGTTGATGATGGCGCCGATAAGCGACTGGATGACGATGAGGGCCACCGCCACGGCGCAGTCGCCCGTCACCGCCCGCCCGCCGTAGCCGATGGTGGTCTGGGTCTCCAGCGAGTAGAGGAAGGCGGTGGTGAGCCCGTTGACGTTGCTGACGCACGGGACGTGGCCCTTGGCGTAGCTCTGGCCGGCCAGGTCCCCGTTGGTCTTGGCGATCCAGTACCAGAGCAGGCCGAAGAAGAACCAGCTGCCCGTGAAGGAGGCGATGAAGAGGAAGATCATGAAGCGCCAGCGGATCTCCACGAAGGTGGTCCAGAAGTCCTTCAGGAAGGCGAAGTGGCTGTGGTACTCCACGTTGCCGAACTCGATGTTGCAGCGCCCGTCCTTGGCCACCAGGCGGCTCCTCCGGATCCTGCGCTCCGCCAGGTGGTTGTGGATGTGCTTGCGCATGAACCGGAACATTGCCGAAAACTGCGGGGAAGGAGAAAACAGAACAGATACGGGCCAGGCCCGTCTTCAGATTTTTTTGTGGAGGGATGTGATCTGAAAGTGTAATTTGGTTATTCACATTTCAACTGTCACATGTAATTCATATCATGGTAAATGGTAAATGGACTGCATTTATATAGCATGCAACCGAGAGCAGATTTCATAGATTAGTGTGATTAATGTGCTTTGGAAATGGCCATCACCTGAAACTAATAATGTAATATTTCCTTCTTCTCAGAAAAAGGAAAGGTTCTGGTATGGAGCACTGATGATGTTTTCCAGACTGCATAGGTCAGAAACTGAGAATGTTAAACTGCTCCCCTTTTTTTTGCCTTTACTAAGCTGTAAAATTAGCTTTAAGAAAACAGTTTTCAATTATAGAACATCTGCATGAAATTGAACATTGATAGTTTGCACACACATTTTTATTAACTGGCTAGTAAAATTAGTTCTATTGGTTGTTTTCAGTTATCCAATTAAATTATTTCTATCATAATACTTTGAATGCACGAAACTAACATTTGTCCTATTCAATCAAACCGTTTAACTTTTTACAACGGGTTCTCTGATCATTCAGATGTTAACAATTTCCGTCATTAAAACCAAATTCACCCCTACAAATCAACAAGGACAGTGACGTAAAAGTTTCCCTAAGAAATGTCCTTCAGCTTTATGAGTGTTAGCTTAAATGACAATGAAAACATCTCGGTAACTGTTTAACACAGGTCACTGCTCTTCTCGTAAAACCAATGAGCCAAAACTCTTTATGGAATTAAATGGTGGCACCCTCCCTAGTGACCTAGGGAAGAAAGGTTAACACTCAGGCGTTCCGCCGAAAACTTTATTCGGTAAAAAAAACAAATAAATAAGAGAGAGCGTGAAGGGTAATTCTCAGCCTAAAGAGGGACGAGAGGGCTTCGCTCTCTCAGCCCGTGAGTAGCCAGCACGCGGAATCCAGTGCACATACCTGCCGTCTGAGTCTGCTGGCCAGGCGCTGCAGATAGCCGCTTTTTTGTTTTGCTTTTTTTTGTCGCTCCGATTTTTACAGTCCCGGTTTGTTTCCCGCAAGTTTCTGTTCGTGTGTTGCGAGTTTTAATCCCCAACGCAATGCCTTAATCTCGGGCACATGCCGTAGCGCGCACACTGCTGCCCCCACCCCACCCCCCCACCCCAACCCCCACCCCAAACCTCCCGCTTACGGCAAAAAGCAGGCCTTTTAAAAAAAACAAAAAATAACAAACGTCAGCTTTCCCCCTGGACTCTGATCTATCTGCTCCCCGAACCAAACCTCACCAAACTCCGAGCTCCCACACTCCGCACAAGGCAACCCCCAACGCCCCGCCCCCCACGCAGGGATCCGCATTCATCGCCCCCGCCGCCACCAAAGTTCAGCCCATGCGGCGGACGTATATCACCGCCGGGGGGGGATTAGCCGAAGGAATGGAACATGCCGGAATCTCTAGGGCAACTCCTGGACGCACACAATGCAGGGGCGGTCAGCGGTGCGACCATTCAGAGCGCGGGAAGACAACGCCACACAACGCGGCACCCTGCTGGGGGGGGGGGGCGGGGTGGCGTTGGGGGTGGGGGTGTTGGGGGGGGGGGGCAGTGAGGGTGGGGGGCTTTTCATCAAGAACACTGAGATGTTTCGTCGTGCCCCACAAAGAAATCCTTCAATCACATTTCCCTTTTTTTTGTGTGTGGGCGACTACCCCTATCCTGCCCCTCCCACCCCTCCAAAACAAAAATTCTCACCCCAATAGTGTATGGGAAAAGACAAGTGAAGACCTTTGCTGTGTACTTCTAAAAAAAAAAAAAAAAAAAAAAAAAAAAAAAAAATTTGGAGAAAAGGTGAAACAGCTTTGTTTGAAACTATGATCTTAACATATCTTGAAATCAGGTGGTTAACTGTGTATTTAAAAACAATTGCTCATTAACTTGGGAGGGGTGGGTGGGGGTGTGGGCGAACTTTTTTCCACATTAAGCGTTCGGAATAAGACATAAATCTTCGGCCGTGCCTGAGCGAGCACGGATGCCATTAGGGCTATGCAAATCAGGGAGACTGCGAATGAAATCAAAAGACCTGCAGGATAGGAGACAATACTGACAGCTGAGCCAGGGACGGGGGCGGGGAGGGGGGGTGGACGGGGGGGGGAGCAGGGGGGGAGGAAAAGACCAAGCTCCCGTAACGCTCCCGCTGTGTCCATCCTGCTCTCTCTAATGCGGCAGGGAGCTGGGGACACCAGGGGCACCAGGACACTTATCACAGCCTCTCTGAGGGACTTGTGAGTTTACCGAAAACCCTTTCAACAGGTTTCACGGGCTTCGGGCCCGTCCGTGATGTCACCGCATGCTTACCGCACGGCTGGGAAATGATGCGTCTTGATTTCCTCTCATTGTAACCGGGGCAACAGTGCACAGCAGTGAATGGCATGTGGCCATGTTAGCTAAGCGGCGCAGATCATTGTGTATGACTGGCGTGGCTAAAAGATGAGCTGGGTGCCAGAGATACCTTAACAGACATGCATTACAATTCCCTATGTTGAAATTAAATATATTGCCAAGATATTTTAATACGTCTCTATATATGGAAAAGACACACATTATCACCACTTTGTTAGTGGAGGATATATTTTCAAAAATACACATATTTGCACATTAACTTTCAATATGTGAAATCAGGAATCATGTAAACAACCACTTGCTCAGAGCACCTCTTTCTCTCCCCTGAAAAAGAAAACTCTACTTTTGTTTTTAAACGAGAGGCTGATGCCATGAAACTTTTTTCTTTCATCATATGTGTCAGTGAGTAGACGATGCTGATGTGGTGTGCCTATTAAATTTTTGTTATAGCTGCCTAGCACTTTATGTTTAGCATATTGTCTTATACTGTCAATACTAAGTAAAGTCTTTTTAATAATGACATTAAAAATTAGATTAATATTCAATTATTATAATTCCTTATTTTTGTTGTTGTTGTTTTACTAGATTATAACCTGTTGAACGAAATAGAAAGTGATTCTGATGTAAGTCTTACCTTGCTAACAGCGCTGCCTTGGGAAACAAAATATATTTTGGGGTGCGATGTCTCCGGTTCGGTTGGGTGCAGTTTCAGGTGAAGTGTCGCCCTCTGTGATGCAGAAAGTGCTCTGGAATGTTCCGCGGCACCTGCCACCTTTTATAGGCATCACAGGTTAATTAAAACCATTTTGCATGCCAATCATTACCTGCAAACCCCCTCCCCCCCCTCCCCCTCTCCCCCACCCCCAGCCCCCACCACCATCCTTTCAGGTGCAAAGTAGTCCACAGTTCACATCACCGACTCAAACTACTCAAAAACAGGTCTTCTCCTAGCCTCTCTGTCTATGTTCCACTCCTAAATCAGTAGATCGAGGTGGAAAAAGAAGAGTTTATGAAAGTATGTGTTTCTGTTGCAAGCCTATGTTATTGCACTCCGTTGGAAAAAAAACGGATACAAAGTAGCCTACACAAAGGCACCCAAGGCTATTGTCTGACTTGGGTTGACAGAGTTCACAAAACCCATAACTGCATCAGGTTTACAATAGAAAGAAACCACACATACTTTTAAGAATAATAATCTACTTTCATAATAGAAATTTTTTTTTTAAAAACATAAAGATGACACACAACCAGTGAATGTACTTAGTCATACAAATAGATACAATAGAGGAAAATATTCTAATTCACAACCACTCAAATCTTTCAGCACAATTTTGATTGATTCTAATTTCTTTTTAAGGACCATTTTATCTGGTTATTGTAGGACTTACTGAACTGCACCTGTGATGTTTTTTTTTTTTTTTTTTTTTTTTAAAGAAGCTTTTGCATTTAATTTTAAGTCAAATTTAAGGACAAATATTGACTGGATTTAAGTCTGGATCTACACTACATGGTCAAAAGTATGTGGAAACCTGGCATCCAACATCGCATCCAAAATTATGGGCATTAATATGGAGGTGGTCTGCCCTTTTCTGCTGTAACAACCTCCACCCTTCTGGGAAGGCTTTGTGCTAGATGTTGGAGCATTGATGTTGGAGCATTGCCGCAAGGATTTGCTTCCATTCAGCATTAGTGAGGTCGGGGACTGATTTGGACAATTAGGCCTGGCTCGCAGTTGGCTTTCCAGTTGATCCCAGAGGTGTTGGATGGGGTTCAGGTCAGGGCTCTGCGCAGGTCAATCAAAATCTTCTGAACTGTTCTGGACAAAACCATTTCTATATGGACCTTGCTGTATGCCCGGGGGCATTGTCATGCTGGATCAGGAAAAGGGCCTTCCCCAAACTGTTGGGGAAGCACAGAATTGTGTAGAATGTGGCTGTATGCTGTGGCATTACGATTTACATTCACTGGAACCAAACCATGAAAAACAGCCCCAGACTAAGCGGTGTCCAGATACGTTTGTTGATACACTGTATTTTAAAACAATGGACTGCCGCTTTTGTTCACTGTTTGACGACCCAACAGGCGAAGTAAGGTTAGTAAACTTTACCACATTTTATTTACGCTCCCTGCACATTCAGTTTCTGTCATTGCTCCACAAGCAGCCTACGTTAACACCTGCAAAAACGTATACTGTTCTGACAAGGATAAAGTTTAAAAAAGAGGCAGTGTATTGTAGCCCATACGCTACATCGGCCACAGCAGGTTTTTACTCATTTCAGAAGCCGTTGGTGAGACGTGACTGTATTGCCTCCACTGATAAATCATATAAGCCAGTAGGGGGTAAACTACACAGCACTATGAATATACGTTTAATGGTCCTGTAGTTCAAAGCGATTTGTTAAAACACTAATTATTTGATTGGAGGTGGATGAAATTACAGTATAACCTGATGAACACAGAGAAGCTAGGCAAATGAGCTTTCGCCTTACATGTGTATCCGGATGTTTTTAATTCTGTGAGGAGGGAGGATATTCGTGTACAGGAATTAAGTAGGCCTACTGGTAGTCTATGTCTGTAAGTTCTTGATGTTGAGTATATTATATTGATCACAAGAAACAGACTGTTTTCAAACCAGAAACGCACCCCAGAATGCAGACTGGATTTTTTCCTTTTTTTGGTGCCCACTCGAAACACAGCTTCAACACCAGACCAACCTTTCTTAAGTAAAATTTAAAAATCCTGTCCAGTTGATCCAAATCTCAGAGTGCCCCTATTCCAGGAGACTAGTGGTGCATGTAGCATACTACGCTTTATTGGGAAAGAGCAGTTGGAAAAAGAATTGCAATGCTTGGACAACACTTCCTTGTTTAGGGTTAACTGAATCAGCCCCCTCGGCACAAAGCACAAAAAAGTACAATCAGCACGGCTGCCAGCAGTTTCCAAAGGGCTGCTCCTGCCGTGCATTGGGCTTATATAGTGGTGTGCCTCGGCAGTCGTTCCAATCTTCATCTATATCGACGTCGCTGCAGATGTCTATCTACCTGGGAAATCCTTAGCCAGTTCCGTTTTGCTATTGGCGTGGGAAGCAGTAAAACTCACTTGTTTTGTTATTCGCCAGGCATCAGGGCAAATATTGAGAAGTGTTTTCAGCACTGGAGAGCTCCCGCGCCCGAACCTGCAACTGATCAAGAAGAACCGCACCGTTCCACGCGCAGAAAGTTCTGGGAGCCGTTGAAAAAAAAAAAAAGGAAACGGCCAGTTGTTTGACGCATTGAGGAAAGACAGAAAATGTGCCTGCCGTCGGTGAGCTGCTTCAAAAAAAGGAGCAAGCCGATACGAAGTGATATAAATTATTCATGAACCACCAAACCACTAATAATACAGGCGTTAGCTAACCACTGCGTAGCCACATTATAATTTTAAAGAGCTCCAGCTATCTGTCAGCGGCAATAACCACCGAGAGGGCTGACGGCGCAAATAGGTCCTGGTTTAAAGCGAAATGCCTCCCGTTCATTACGAATTGTGGGACGAACAGGCCTCGCTATTTAGCATAAGTATTTCCAACACAGTAGGGCCTACATAATTTATAAGCTCAATAAACTTCAAAAAGAAGCTTTTCTTTTTCTAGGAATTTTTCTATTTTATTTTTTCCATATTCAGGATTTTCGTCGGTCCGCTTATAGCAATGCAAAGGGATAATCACTGCCGGCCTACTCCGCTAGTCTTCCTGGGCACTGGGCTCCTCATTCTATCACGGAGAGCCTGAAACAGAAATATGAAAGCACAGTATTATGGCAGGACCATAGCAACACATGATTATCTTAAATTGGATTTCGGTGACAACATCTCGTCTTCCCTTAGTAACCGTAAGTGTGGAACCAACATAAACGTACAACTGCAACATATATCCTGTACATAGCGTCATTTGCAATTATTGTGCAGATTGTCCATCATTTTTCACTCCTTTGTTTAAACCATCAGTTATGCGACGTTTGCATAGATGTGTCCCGGACTGTGGAGAAATAATAACATTACACAAAATAGTGACGTAACCTATAGTTACTTGTGAGTCGGTCATTCCTCTGTCATGTTTCTGTTGTATTTGTAAGGTCGACAACCTACCTACATTACCAATAACACGAGTAAAGAAGATGGACTAATAAAACAAACGCCATATAAGCAAATGTGCTTAGGATGTTATGGGAAGAGGTGCTCGACAAGCCTGGATGTTTTTTTCTGCACCAAAGAAACCAGGTGAATTGAGCTAACTGTGCAATCCGCTACTTTAATCAATGAGTTAAGTGCTGAGAAAGTGAGAATGCGCGTAATTTACCAGCAAGACAGCTGAGTGTGATCGGAAAAGACAGTAGAAGGCAGAACGACGACACCTTTCGGGATATAAAAGAAGCCCTTTAAGACGTATAGCCATACACGTGGTCAATATTGCTGCAATTTTAACGGGACGTATGCATACTTGTAAGAACAAGAACAAACAAATAATAAAGTAAGAACGAGAAAGAAAAAGAAAAATATGGGTGCTTGAGGAAAGCACAATAAATATGCTGCCATCTCCTGGCAGACGACCAACGGAATGCACGAGGGAATAAATAGAAGAGATCACCTTGGATGTAAATTTACTGTGTACGAGATAGTGCTGTGGAACGGGTACCGCCATTCTGAAAAGATTTATTCTTGCCGCTATGTGTATACCTGTGAACCAATTTGTCTTTCGCGGACCGATCCTGGAAATAAAAGTTTGACCATTTTAAGTTCATTCTTTGCTTGAATGGAAAAAATAAACTTATAAAACCACCGAGTGTGCCGATAAGACCACTCATTTAGCCTAATATTATATAAGTGGACTGGGAAAACTGCACTCTGACCTATTTGGCCAGAATATATTAAATATTTAAAAATAATATATAATACATTAGTGCCAAGTACTAGTTAAGAGTCCACAGTATATTATTTATAATTAATACGTCCAGTTCCCGTCGCTAATAGGCACTTTTATATATGTTTCTGATTATTAAATAGTGGTACTTCAAATATATGAATAATTAATGCATTATTGTTTTACGCATGTGGACATATATGTATTTTCTTTTATTATTCATGAGCAATATATGTTTAAAAGATTTGTTTTTTGTAGATGAATAATTAATAAATTAATACGTAATAAAAAGTACCACCATTTTATTTTATAAGTGCAGTTTTAAGTTAGAGCTTAAAGTTTAATGTGATGTTACCCCCACTTAGTCATAAGCCCATGGAAAGAATTGGCAGCTCATGAAGTAGCTCAGATCCATTCATCAGATCAAGTTCTCTGCACTTAATTGGAAAATTCAAGCAATCATCTCTCTCTCTCGCTCTCTCTCTCTCTCAAGATATAATCAATTAATTAATGATCTTAGTCATTTCTTGTGCATGCAGGAACTCATATACTCTCTGGGGGAAGATCTGTGGAAGAGGCTTGACCTTTGCTCAACCATACAGGGTTTGTTTTTGTTTTTGGCCTGAATATGGTTTTTCTATTAGATGTACAGTTAAACTCTCTATCTATCTATCTATTTATCTCTCCCTCTCACACTTTACCTCTCCCCCTCTCTCTCTCTCTCATTTCCATAGTTCTCCAGTCCTGGGCACTCCCTTCCTTTATTGCACCCATTGTGATGTCACGCGCAGTGACAGGAAGATCAATCAGGACTAATGAAGCACAGAAAGAGTGGCCCAATGGGAGGAGGGGACATCTGATAATGACATGCGCAAACTGCCACAAGAGGCGCCCAGAAATCTGCACTGTAACCACATTTCAATGCGCATGTTTTTATATACGGGGATCGTCGAAGCCCGTCAATCGATTAATAATGATCAGCGGATAAGCTTAAAATGCACTATATGGCCTATGAAAGGAATGACTCATAATAGGCCTACCACTTAATGAGCTGTATATATCAGAGAGGTTTTATTATAACATGCTTAGACAATTATTAAAACAGAATTTGCATTGTGTATTAACGTCATAACGGCAAGAAACAAACAATATATATATATATATATATATATATATATATATATATATATATATATATATATATTGCATTTCATTACGAGTGTTTGAGTGAGTGAGTGAATGATATATGTGCCCTGTGATAGATTGGTGGCCTGTCCCAGGTGTATTTCTGCCGTTCACTCAATGCATGCTGGGACAGGCTCCAGCACCCCCCCCCCCGCGACCCTGACCAGGAATAGTGGGTTAGACAATGGATGGATCCACCGTGGTCTGGAGATGCATCTCTTCAGACTATAACTGGACTATCACCACTCTGCAGGGCACTCCCAATCTAGGATCACTCTTATCACTCATATCCTTCCACTTTGTTCCTGTAGCGCTTTCAAGTTACACATGTACCTCCTGTACCACTTTCATACATGTACCTCATCCAGCACTTATATTGCACTTATATCATTATCTTGATGTTGTAGCTTGTTGTCATGCCTCCTAGTTTGACTTAACATTACTCTCTGACCTAGCCTATGCTTACTGTGTGAACTGGACTTAATGTGTTCATGGCTACGAATAACTGTTACATAATGATTATTGCACCTTATTGAACCTGCGTTTTATAGTTGTTCCAATGACCTTCAGTATGCACTTATTTGACGTTGCTTCGGATAAAAGCGTCTGCCAAATAAATGTAATGTAATGTAAAGTAATGTGTATATATATATATATATATATATATATATATGCATATATATATATATATATATATATGTATATATATATATGTATATATATATATATATATATATATATATATATATCCATATAAGCACATAGCATTTCTGTTTCCCTGTTTAAAGACATGTTTAGATTCATTACATGTCACTATGTGTGCTCCATTTGTCATTAGCTGATTAGCCTTGCCGGTGTCTGATATGCACATGGGGACAGGGCTAAGCCCGTTGTGCTAACAGTAGCAGAAAACCTTGCAGCGCTAAGCCATCCGCACACCTACTGCTACACCAGAGTGCTGACCCCTCCGGAATAAGCACAGCGAGCAATAGCGTACCTGTCACCTGTCAGTCACTCCTCGACAGGCTGACAGATCGGACAGGCAAGTGGACCGCAGCGATCTGATGGTGATTGAATTGAAATGTTCCATTTAAAAAAAAAAATTAAAAAAAAACAAGGTTTAAGTACGCTCATCAGCGTGGGTCTATGTAAATGAAGTCAGTAGGACCAGCGAGGCTAAATGAAAAATGTGTGTGTGTCTCTCTCTGTATGCGCATATGAATGGGTATGGATTGCATGCACATGTGTGCATGCATATTTATGTGTGCATGCGTGCAAGTGTGTGTGCGTTTAACTATGCAAGCACATGTCTCTGTGTGTGTGTGTGTGTGCGCGTGTGAACAGAATGCTGAATTATTCACCATATGTATCCTCTCATATTCGGTCCATACAAGTCCTCTCTGGGCTTTTTTACAAATAATAATTCCTGCCTGCAGCGCTGTCCCATACCCTACAGCATTTAGCCTCAGTCGGTGTGAGCTGGCTGCAATCAGCACACCCCCGCCGACCAAAACTCACTCAGCCGACAACGGGATGGGCGCTTTTAACAGGTTCGAATAAACTTCCAGCAGCGAGGCGGCCCTTCGACGGACGGCGTGAGGGGTACCCATCTCCGGCGCTCTCTCTCCCGCCGTTCCGCGGAGCGATCGCTCCCCTCGCGGACAAGCCGCACGTAGCGTAGCTTAGCGTAGCGTAGCTTAGCGTAGCGTAGCGGCGGGTTTCGCTCAATCAGACGAGGTCGCCGACCCGCGCCGTAATTAACCGTCGCCCCTCGCCCGGCCCCTGCTCCCGCGGCTTTTTAATCCGCGCTAACGTGCGAAGGAGCCGCCGGCCCGCGCGGGATTTATGGTAAGCAGCCGCCCGTCCGATCAATAGCCCGACAGGCACGTAATTAGAGCGGGGGACCGGTACGGGGGGGGCCTCGCAACAAGAGAATTGGATTCATGACAACCCCCCTAATGCCCCCCCACGCCCCCACCCCCTTCCCCAGGTCTCCAGGTCATTATGGTCAATCCCTTTGATAGAACCTAGTGGAGGACGATTGTTACATTCAATTAGTTACCCCATCAACCAGCTGACACAATCACTGCCCCCCCCCCCCCTTCCCCCGTCTCACAGAGCAAATGGGGGAGGGTGGGGTTTATCAGTGACAGGGTGCCGCGGGGCCATAAATCACTAAACGGGCGGCACGCAGAACTTGCAAGGGTGCAGCGGAGTTTAACGCGGGTGCGCCACACAGCATCCCACTTCCTTAATGGACCTCTGTGAGAGACAGGGCAGTGATGGATAGCGCTGATCGCTCAAATGACCTTGTTCCCTCGGCAGCTCTCTACCCTTCCTGCACCTGTTCCCCTCCTCCCTCCCTCCCTCTGTCCCTCCCTCATTCCTTATTCCCCCCTCCCTCACCCCATCTAACCCCCCACCCCCCCACAGCCCGGTGAATTTTCCTTTCCGTTCGACTGCAGTATTAGCGATTAAACACTGCCTCTCCTGTATCTCTTTTCTTCTCCATCACTTCCTCTACCCTGTACTTTCCTTTCTCTCTCTCTCCCTCTTCCTCTCTCCCTCTCTCTCGCTCTCTCTCTGCAGAGTGAGGCAGGCTACGAGGCAGACACACACGCGCGCACATGCACGCACGCACACACACACACACGAGCGCTCAGACAAACACTGAGAGACAAGAGCTCCATGTGGAAGTGAGGGAGTACTAGAGAGAGCAGGAGAGAGGGAGAGAGAGAGCGAGGGAGAGAGAGGGAGAGTAGATACGTGCACGTTCGTACTCACACACGCGCAGCGGGGGGAAAGCATCGTAAGAGGAACCGGGGAGGGGGGGGAAGCAGCGCGACGCACACCCAGGAAAGGAGCTCCGTTTGCTGGGGAAGCAGTCGTGAAATGCCCTGCCGGGTGCCTGGAGGGTGCTTCTGCTGGAAACTGAAGGTAGGACTTGATGGTGGTGTTGGGGGGGTGGGGGGTGGCAGTTGTGAGTGGGGAGGGGGGGGGGAGAACAGTGTAACTCTCCTGTGTTTTGTTCAACCTTTTGTCCCGTAACTGAATGTCGCTAATTGGCATCGGTCCTCGCTAGCATAATCCTTTAGATCATATTAGCGTGTAAACCCTGTGTGTTCGCCAAAGTCTTAAAAAAAACAAGGGACTGTGGACAAGGAGAAGGGGGGTAAAAAGTGCAGTTCGGGTCCCCCGTCGGTGATGAGCGGGGAGCTGCCGTTCGTTCGTTATCCCCCCCTGCCGTCGCTGAGATGCGCCCCTTCGCACTTTCCGCACGCCGTTCGTCGCGTCGGCCGAAGACGGTCGCGAGCGGTTGAAAAGTGCGCGCGAGGCGGGCACTTGCGCAGTTCTCCGTTACGCAAGTTTTTTTTTTATGGCGCTTAGTTTTTTTTTTTTTACGCGGAGCGAAGCGGGAGTTGCCGAGTGACGGGCGCACACGGGGCGACCGCCTGGCCCGGGCGTAAATTCCCGGTGGCGCTCGGCAACGGTCTCCGCGGCGATGCGATGCCAGGGGCAACTGAGGATGAGGGGAAGCGGGCCCCCGGTAATTACCGCAGGGTTAAGAGCGATATCTCCCTCGCTCTGAAACAGAGCCAGACGTCTTCAGCGCCGCGTTGTCATTAGAGCAGATTGAATCTGCACAGCAGGCTCGTTTCCTTACTGTAGTGGAAACGACTGAAACTGTGATCTTTTTTCTTCTCTCTCCGTGTCACACTTGCTCGAGTCCAATGTCAGACGTTTCAAAATCGGCGCAGAGCGCTTGTTCTTCCCCGTACGAACAGAAGAGAAACGGTGGCTGAACGTCAGAAGCAAAGTGATCAGAGCATTCGGCACTGTAAACGCAGATATTTATTTAGGGATGGCTCATCCTCTGGGGACAGTGTGTTTAAAAGTAGCCTCGATTGTGCGGCAGTGTTGTCAGGGAACTAGTCGAGTGTTTAGAACAAACATTGCCACAGCACATTTTTTTCCACTAATTTCTGGTAATTTCTTGTTGGATTTATCTTCTTTTACACCAATGCACAATTAATTTCTTAAATGATCATCATACTGCAGTTTCGCAGCACTTAATTACACATTGCGTCAAATGAGGCACAAAGCTTTAAAAACATTCATAAAAGCTTGTACTCTTATTGGTACAGCAGCAAACCAATGGCAGCTGATCTTATCAAATAGTAAATAACCTGCCACATCAGATTAGGTGCACTTGTTAACAGGAAACAAAATAAAAATTAGGAGGCTTATAAAAAGGCTTACATTGAGGATGAAAAAGCAAAGATACTGCCACTACCCTTCTCCTACCTTTTACTTAACCATAAATGTGTCACTGCTGATGTGTAACTATACTGTACAGCCGATACAGAGTACATGCTGTTTAAGCCCCACTGAAACAAGTTTCACGTGTGTTATGGTCATTTGGAACTCAGAGTGCCTGGATTATTACAGCTATCATTCTCTGGACTTGCCTGTTTAAGTGATGAGGACAATAAGCTATTGTGACATCATAAGCAGGCGAATGCTGCCGTTTGCTGACCATCACGACTGACCGTCCGTGGTTCGAGGGAGTGTGAGGACACACGCGGTTGATCCCAGCCCTCTGTAACCGTAGGAACCAGCTCCACCAATGGCGGGCCTTTTAAGAGGGGAAGCACTCTGACGTTGACGGTCTTCCCACTGTAATCTTGTTTGCTCGCTTCTGGAATCCACGTCAGTGGTTTCCTCACTAAGCATCCAAAACGGTAGCCCTGCTGCCTGTAAAAGTTCACGCGCGTCACAGTCGGCACTCAATTAGGGTGCCTTACCGGACAGCAGGGCCTGTGCGTGGGCCCCTCCCCCTCTGGGCCCACCTTCACTGATAAATATGGAGCCAGGGAATATGAGGTCTAAATCAGGTCATGTGACATTCACCGCTACCCCCCCTCCACCCACCCTCCAAAGATAAATCACAATTACGATCTGACGAGGAGACCTTTTAGAAAGCGCGTGTGCGCTTGTACCTCGAGCACAGGGGGGTAGGAGTAGTGAGGAGAATTAAACGGATGTTTCTGGTTCCTCTGGTCCTTGGTCCCTCCATCACTGGCTCTGAACAATCTGTGAGTGCCGCTTTCAAAGGCCCGAGCCTAACCTCACACACACACACACTCACACACACATACACACACAAACACACAACACACACACACACAAACATGGAAACACTCACACACACACACACAAACAAACATACACACAAACACACTCATAAAAACACAAACACACACACACAAACAAACATACACACACAAACACACACTCTCACACACACGCGCACATGCACGCATGGACACGGGAGACAGGGCAGCCCCACAGAGCGGATCTGGGTAACGGCGGCTGGCCAGCGCTTCTGTGCCGTCAGCCGTGTGGCTCCTGTCGTTTCATTAGCCTGATTGGCTCCAGCGTCGACGGGACACGACCGGCGGGGGCAGGGAAGGTGATCTCTGAGAGACGGGGGGGGGAGGTGCCGGCCAGATGAGGCCGCTTATTAAACGCAGCGCGGGGTGCGAGGGGGAGCCTCCACGGGCACTTTGGGAAACGGTGAGGTCATCCGCGCCGCCACGCAACCCCCAGCAACACGATAATCGGGAAGGGGGAAGGGGGGAGGGGGCAGCAAGCACTGTTGTGCAGTTTGTGCTTGATCAGTGGCTAAGGGTGCATGGTTGTTATATATGGACGGGGGGGGGGGGGGGGGGGGGGGGGCGTCAGGGAGGTAGTGTCCGGGGGAGGGGCGGTACAGTGACAGCGGTGTCCCAGAGTCTGACTGCAGAGAGGGCAAACTCACCAGTGGGCTGGTGCATTGTGGGAAATACAGAGCCGCGATACGCAGCGAGTTCACTTTGCTTCATGCTTTCGCAGTTTGTTTTGATGACTCTCCTGTCTTGCATTATAAAACCAGAAAAAAAAAAAACCAAAGCTCAGACATCAGGATCAATAGACTCATACATATTAAAATATGCTTCATCATCTCATTCTGTTAATCATACAGCGCTATAATGTTCATTTGGTGTTACTGCTGTATAAAAAATTCAAATTAAGTACACCAATTATGAGTATTAAACATCCTACACCTGAACTATTATGGCACTGCAGTGTTCAACCAGATCAGTATTTCATGATTTTACCGATTTGAAAGGTAATCCAGAGTGTAAATACTGACTATTGTCAGGGGTATTCAGTATAGGCAGCATCCCTCTTGAACACAGTAAAATGCTCAGTGTTTTATAGGAGTTTCTATGAGTCCAAGAGGAATTGCACTCTATAAGAGTAAAATATATTCTGTCGGGATTCATTTAACATGAACACTTAACTGCTCGCTCATTTAGTTTTTTGCACTTCTACACGAAAATCGTTCAGCAGATGCTGTTATGTAGTCCAATATATGAGAGAACATAACTGCATCCTAATCACAGTTATGTGAGCAACAGCGATAGAGACCGGGCGGGCTAGCATCACTCCTAGAGCAACGACAGCCTCACGTAGGCGCAACATCGCTAAAGCGTCGCTCTTCTGGAGACTCAAACTTCCTCCCTGGGATGAGGAGAAATAGGTTGTAGCATGAAGAAAGATACGGCATTTAGCCATTGTGGCAGCAAAATATTTCGCCCCTCCGTAACTGCAGGGTAGTGTAGAAGGGCTCACCGGATTGTTATGTAGAGGGAATGCTTCCAGCGTGTGCTGCACGCGAAGCACGCCGTTTCCGTTTAAAGTGGTTAGGGTATCAGCCACGCCGCAAAGCCGCCGTTAACCGCTCGAGTAGGGGATCGCGTTTGTTGTGAGCTATTTGTCCGCCGTCTTTTACGAGTGACAGTCGAGTGCTTAGCAAATTGGTGGCGCTGTCATCGCCGCGAAAGCAGCACAAATATCTTCTGCTGGTTCGGAGCACCGGAGATATATGCGCGCTGCGGTTTTCAGAGGAACGCGGCAGGCCTGCATGCGCATCTGTGTGCGTAAACAGTTCCCCCATGTCACCGCAGCCTTTTGCCTTTCTCCTTTTTCTCTACATTTTAGAGATTTATGTGTACAACTTAAATTACAAAGGTCTCCATAACGAAATTAGTTTTGTATCATTGAATCATTCGTTTGAGATTTACGCAACAAATATGTCGTTTTTACCAACGCTATCCGCAGAAGCGACTATGAGTCTAACCCCAGTTCTAGGCATTTATGAGAGTCAATAAGATTTGTGATAAGTTGCATGTGATGCTTTTTTGTGCACAAGGCTGTTGTCTAAATTAGTTTTAAAAACGGTTTCATAATCAGACAAAACTATATTTAAACTAGAATCAATTATCTGCATACATTTACAAAGACCTGGTGTTTTGTGAAGCCTTAATGTACATTACTACTATTACTACTACTACTATAACTACTCCTACTAATACCACTAGTACTACAACAACAGCCACTACTACTACTTCTACTACTACTACTACTAATAATAATAATAATAATAATGGCTTTAATGCTCTTATTATTTGACATTATACTGTACAACATAAAGACATCTGAATGATAGCAGCAGTGTGAAGACTGAATGGTTCACGGCTAGAGGGCACGCATTAGCATCCAATTGCTTATTAACAAATGCCTTGTCCACTGGGAGGCTGCGCTCAAAGCTTTATTAGACTTGTAGATTGCTGTCAGTTTGCTGAGTTAGCTGTCGATGTGACTCAACTGCGGAATGATCTCCAGTCATGAGTTACGCGGAATAAGATTTCCGTTTGAACGGAAATTGTTTCGGTAAGCAGTTTGGGGTTGTAACTGACTTAACTCTGTAAAAGGTGAAGACGGAAGTGGAGGGGCGCTGAGGGTAGCACTTTGTAAAACTGGTTAAACCTGCAGCGTTGGCCTAGCTACACAGAATCCCACATCTCCAGGCTCGCAGCCCAAACTTGAATTCTGTCCCATAGATTAGCACCTCCACGGCTGAGAGCTCACAGAAAGCATCCTGTTAGAGAGAGGCTGTGAATCAGCACTGGTTTGCTGAAACATGCTAATGCAGAAATCAGCCAAACTGAACATATCCTTTTAAGGAATGCATTTCTCTCTAATAAAAGCGTACAATTATTGACAATTTCATAATCAGTAACCACTTTGGGTTACTGTGGATATCTAATGTGGATCTCATTGATTTTAGATTGCATGTGAGCATACCATGCATTTTGTATAGCTTAACTTGTAAGTAAATGAAGCATATTTTATAGAGCATGAGAATATCTTATCTCCCTCCCCCTCTTATTTGTGCTTGCGCACACTCTCTGTTGCTCTCTCTCCCTGTCTCTCCTCTCTCTCTCTCTGTCTCTCTTATCTCGCTCTCTGTGTCCCTCTTATCTTGCTCTCTGCCTCTCTCTCTCTGTCTCTGCTTTCTTTTTTCTTCTCTCTCTCTCCCTCTCTCTCTCATATATCGCTCTCCTCCTCTCTCTCTGTCTCTCATATCTTGCTCTCTCTCTTTGCCTCTCTCTCACCCCCCTCTCTCTCTCTCTCTCTCTCTCCCCCTCTCCCTCCTCTCTCTCCCACTCTCTCTCTCGTTCCCCTCTCTCTCCCTCTCTCCCCCCTTCTCTCTCTCCCTCTATGCTTTCTCTCTCTCTGTCTCTCTCTCTCTTACTGCCTCTCTCACTCCCCCCCCCCCCAGGTCTGTAGCTGCAGCTGAGAATGGCTGGGGACTCCCGAGCTCACATGGACCACAGTATGGAGATAGGAGTGCTCCCGAGAGAGGTCAGGCTCGAACTTCTGCTAGGTCTCCCACACATAGGTTATAAAACCTGTGTGTGTGTAAGTGTGCGTGTGTATGTGTGTAAGTGTGTGTGTGTGTGTGTCTGTCTGTGTGTGGGTGTGTGTGCGTGTGTATGTGTGTAAGTGTGTGTGTGTGCATGTGTAAGTGTGCGTGTGTAAGTGTGTGTCTGTGCGTGTCTGTGTGTGGGTGTGCGTGTGTGTGAGTGTGTATGTGTGTAAGTGTGTGTGTGTGAGAGAGAGAGAGAGAGAGAGAGAGAGAGAGAGATACTGAAGAATGTGACATGTATATTGTGTCTATCCAGAGTCCCATTTGTACAGAAAATTGAGCAGCTTAAAGAAATAACTTGGGGAAATCATCAGAAGTGTGAATACCTTGCATCCTTTGCAACTCCTGCAGTGTTTTATACAAGCAGTTTAGTCCTGAATAGAGTAGAGATATTCTCTAGCCTTGAAAGCCATTACCATGATAGTATCAAAGAGGGAAATAGGATAGAAGCAATTTATATTAAAAACCAGGTTATCAAACATTCAAACAGAAAAGCCATGCGGAAAGGGGAGAACAGCCTTGAATACCCAACAAACATTTACTGAAATGTGAGGTTTGGGTGTTTTTTGTTTGATTTTTGTTTTCCAAGCTTTTTTTTTTTTTTTTTTTGCTGCATTCTGTGCTTTTGTGCTGACAGTGCCGTACTCTTTAGCAAATACAACCTCTCTTTGGCGTTATTTCAACTAGATTCTAGTTTCTGTGAGTATTTTAGAATACTCACTGAAGCAATTCAGGTAAAACACTTTGCTCAAGGGTCCAAGGGCAGTGCACCCACCTGGGAATCAAACCTGCAACCACCGTGCTGTCACTGTACCCAGTTCCCTAACCGCTGTATTTACGTTCTTTTTAGATGAAGAAACTCCCAAGGCACATCCGGGAGGGGAAGATCGCCACCGACCGCACCCGCCTGATAACCGAGCCGGTGAAGAAACCCCGGCAACGGTACGTCCAGAAGGACGGCAAGTGCAACGTTCACCACGGCAACGTCCAGGAGACCTACCGCTACTTCAGCGACCTCTTCACCACCCTGGTGGACCTCCAGTGGCGCCTGAGCCTCCTGATCTTCACCCTGGTCTACGTCGTCACCTGGCTCTTCTTCGGCTTCCTCTGGTGGATCATCGCCTATCTCCGCGGCGACCTGATCCACGGCGACGAGGAGGACTGGACCCCCTGCGTGGAGAACCTCAACAGCTTCGTCTCGGCCTTCCTCTTCTCCATCGAGACGGAGACGACCATCGGCTACGGCTACCGCGTCATCACCAACGAGTGCCCCGAGGGCATCATCCTGCTGCTGGTGCAGGCCATCCTGGGCTCCATCGTCAACGCCATCATGGTGGGCTGCATGTTCGTCAAGATCTCGCAGCCCAAGAAGCGGGCGGAGACGCTGATGTTCTCCCACAAGGCGGTGGTGTCACTGCGGGACGACAAGCTGTGCCTGATGTTCCGGGTGGGCGACCTGCGCAACTCGCACATCGTGGAGGCGTCCATCCGGGCCAAGCTGATCCGCTCCCAGCAGACCAAGGAGGGCGAGTTCATCCCGCTCAACCAGACCGACATCAACATCGGCTTCGACACGGGCGACGACCGCCTCTTCCTGGTCTCGCCCCTCATCATCTCGCACGAGATCAACGAGAACAGCCCCTTCTGGGAGTGGACCCAGGCCCAGATGGAGAAGGAGGAGTTTGAGATCGTGGTCATCCTGGAGGGCATGGTTGAAGCCACAGGTAAGCTAGGCCTTGCTTATTTATAACAGTGCCAGCTGATTTTGTTTGACTGTAGATCAGGGTCTCTATTAGGAAAACACCTCAGAACGAGGGTGGTGATCCAGGATCACGTTTCCGGCAGACCCTGTTGTTCTCCAGGTCCAGGGTTGGTGAGCCTTGTTATAACCTCTCCTTTATGAGCTAAAAGGCTGATCCTTGACCAGCTCTCCTGCCAGCTCTCTAAGGGTTTACGGACACGGACCCTGCTCTAAGATTTGGGACTCATATCTGAGTTCGCTCCTGTTACTCGCGGAGTGTTGGTGTGTTTTCACGGACGCAACCGCGGCCAAAAGAGTGATTGATCGCGCCTGTAGATGTAATCAACAGGAGGTCTACGCATGGACGCTCCCCTCTGTCCTGGATAAATACGTTTACTGTTTCTCAATTCCTATTTCCTAAACTGCGCTCCTATCGAGATGTCACATTAGTACGGCCATTTATGTAAAACCTGCATTGATCTGCAGTGAAATTGAATGAATAGTCCTTGCGGCAAAAGGTGCAGTGAAGTACAGTAAAGAGTCCTTCGGGCCTCGATTTCACTTTGGATCAAATCATTTTTAAGCGCTATTAAATTTAGAATGTATTTTCGTCATTTGAATCCTCCTGAAAAGCAGTTGCCTACCCAGAGCTCAGCTTTATTTCGCGCAAATGACAAAGCCGTTGCAGAAGCCAGTTATTTGCTTCTTACATCGTTAGCGTGGGATAGATTGAGGCTGGCAAATTTGCGAAGGGTTAATGCTAATAGCAAATCCCTGACAGACAGACTCGTGTGTCATTGTGCATAATGTATAAACTTGAAGACGTTTAATGAGACGCGCTTTGGGTTTTATTTTATTTAATTCATTCACGCGTCAAACCTGAAATCATTTCTGAGAGAACAAAACGCATGAGGGGCGTGTTGCCACTGACGTTCTGTTACCACGCGAGAACATGATGTTACTAAAGCGGAGGAAACACCTTGCGTCGGGACGTCTGCCCAATACACAGATTGATTACTTGCATGAGATCCCAAGGTTCTTGGAGAGCTGGCGTGCATGAAATATTGATCTGAGAATCTGTTTATTTATAGCAAGGAGCATAAAAGGAAGAGGATAATCTATTCTGATTTAACCCTGTGCGCTAATTGCTTTTTTAATTCCGCGTTTCTGATACACGGTCAGGGACGCATTAGAATAATCAGCCAAAATATGCCGTTTAAGCAATTTATTAGTCTTTGTTCGAAGCCAGCTGCCAGCGTTTGTTCTCATTTGAATACGATGCATGATGCATCTCTTCAATATTCCGTGCGATATTGGTTACATTTGTCAGGAACAAGTAGGTCTACGAGAACTTTAATTTGGATTGAGAGAACTGTTTATGCTTCCCAATGTTTCTGACGCTACAGCCCGAAACGTTATTTATTTTTTTTATTTATTTTATTTTAATGGAATCCCCTAACTCCCCTAACCATTGACGTTGGAGGTTGAGATAGACGTGAAACTTCCGCTTGATTAGCGCGAGCTCATCATGCTTGGCTTGTGTAACCTTGGCGATTGCCTGTGATTGAATCACTGGGGGGTCTCTCTTCATGCCTTATAAATGGGGGGACTCCAGCTGGGAATTTTGGGAACACAATTAGTGCTTCCTTCCCAGATGCCTTTGCAAGCTGGGAATCATTCCGTCCGGCTCTTAAAATGTCTACAGATTAAAGAGGAGGAGCCTCGGCCTCAAAGAGAAATATGTGACAGGCTCTCGCCGATGACTTTTATTCTGTGACCTTTTTTGTGCATTTATGAACAAGCCGTGTGTTTGATACATGGAGACTGGTTAGCATATTGCACGAATAGACTAAGGAAGAGAAGGTATCCACATATTAACGTAGCGTCCAAGAGGACGAGTACAGACCTAGGATCAGGTTATTCAAATGCACTTCCTAACCTTATCCATTATGAGATTATGGACTAAACCGATTATAGATCAGTGTTTGAGGTGCTTTATAAATACAGGCCTTGGACTCTGCATAATGATGCCACAGTTCATTTATTTCTTATTTTGTGAGTCAGTTTCCTGCGGGCTATGCTATAAGATCACGTCCTACTTGTCGCCACGTTCGCGTGTCAAGTTCTGCATCAAAGCAATTGGAATGGCCTATGAACGCATTGGTTCTTACAACAAAATGCAAATCACGTTCGCGTGGCATGTAATCAGAATTAAATATTCAATGTATTTGCATTTTATGTGATGTTTGTTTATTTGCCTGTAATTGAGTTGGCTTCTGCCGCGTGCAAATCCCTAAAGGACTATGAAATTACTCCCCGATATTCTTTTCCATGCGTTGTTTCTCTTTCCCAGGGAATTCATTACTGCGGGGATATTATTGCAAAAAAGCACAAATTCAGAGTCCCTCAGCGTCCATTGCTTAGCGTAAACAACAGAAGTTCATTAACAAAAACCTGGCTTGGCTTATCATTTCCCTGAGCTAAACATTGACTCTACATCAAGGTTTTCCAGATTTGGTCAGTATCCCCCTCCCCTGGGTACACTGTTTTCTTTTCCTACCATAATTAAAATTCCTGAATTGTAACAAGCTGTTAATTATTCCTAATTAGAGGGAGGACTTACCATTTTAAAGGCACATTATGCCAGAAATAGCTGCACTTGCCATGGAGAATGAACGAGCAATATTCAGATTCTTTGACTTTTAATCAGCCTGATCAGTTCTCAAATAGCCTAATGCTTTTCGTTTTCAGATTAATGGCAAACGCTAAATGATTCACGGAGAAAGTCTTTTACTTTTTTAATGTGGGGAACCTGTAGACTGACAAGTGAAATCACTGTTGTTCCAAAATTCTGGAGAGTGGATGCCTGCTCATTCAATATAGACCAAAGGCAAAAGCATATGACAGTGAGCCAGACCTGCACTGCGTTCAGATATGTACAAGGGGGAAAGTATATGGAAGAACACAAGCATGTGTTTTCAACCCTCTTAAAATTCATCAAGAGATTGGCTTTAGCTTAACCAGAAAACGCACACGCGTGCGCGCACACACACACACACATGCATGCAAAAGTACACACACAGACACAAAGGCAAGCACACACACACATACACATACACACACAAATCCACACGCACACACACAAATGCATGCACACACACACACAAAAATGCACACACACATCACACAGACACACACAAATGCATGCATGAATGCGTGCACGCACGCACGCACACACGCACACACAGTAAAATTATTTACTTCAGTAAGCTTCTGTGACAAACGCTGCAATGGATACTAAATGAGTAAAAACAAAACGTGTTTTGATCAGCACGGAATACAATCGTCATACGCAGCACTTTTCAACAGCTTTCAGCTCTTCAGCACCCGCTTCCAATGTTTCGTAATGCTCCGTCATTCCTTTTGACACTTTGAAATGTTTTCGTTAAACAAGGCAATCAAATTCCTGTCAGAGAGGAGGCCTGCAACTGTCAAATCCACAGACAGCTTCCAAATACCGTATTTTCAGACATCTGAGTAAAGATATCCTAGAAACTGGAAAATCCCCTAGCTACTACTACATATTCCGATCAAAACTAAATTGGATTTGGTGGCTAAAGGTGGCTTCTTTTTAATAGAAAAGAACACACTGAATCCCTGAATGGTATGGTCAAGGTTCTACGCAAACACCCAATTAGTAAAGTGTGAGATTAGTTTAAAAATAACAAGGCATGCACACTCCAAAACCAATAGGGTTTGAAACATGCCTGTCTGTACATTACATCTGTAACATGGAAAGCACGTGCAAGTTTTCTTAGTTACACTGAGCACACGCTCTTATCCAGAGTGACATATCCTTTCACATACATTACAATTCATTTATACAGCTGCATATTTTACTGAAACGATTGAGGTAAAATACCTTGTTTAAATGGCACAATGACAGCACCCAACCTGTGAATCAAACCTACAGCCTTACACTTAATTACAGTTCCCTTCGCATTACACAGCCATCCACTGGCATTTCCTTGAATCATTGAGTGGTTGAATCGGGATGAAAAAAAAAGATATATTTCACAAGCGTATTTCTAGGGAAGAACGCTTTCTCTTTTCCTATTTCATAAGGACATGAATGGTTGAAAATGTCTCTCGTTAATAACTCTGTATTCACACGTCCTTCAGCTTGACCTTTACCTGCCGGCACGTCCAGGTGTTCTTCAAAAACGCATTTACTGCTACTTCTCATCAAAGAGAGCTTTTTTTAAAAGCGGGCGATTCCGTTAGCAGCGATAGAGGGAGAATGACCCTTTTAGTGTTTATGTCATTGTTTGCCTTCAAATTAGACGGTGCACTTGGGCACGGCTGAACCCATTTTAATTATCCATCGTTAAATACTGCATTGTGGAAAAAGTTCTCCGTCCACTTTGTATAAATCAGGAATATTTTCCAATTTTCCAAAATCAGGAATAAAATTCCAATATTTTCCAAGTTTTCCTTTTTCTGTTCCTCGTCGCCTCGTCCTTCTTTAAAAGGAACTTTTTTTGTGATTCCGCAGTGTCAGCTTTATTTACTTCCTGACCCAACACTTGCCCATAAGCAGACAAAGGATTACGCAGTATCCTTGAACTGTTGGCAAGCATCGAGTGAAAACACAATCCAACCCCCCCCCCCCCCCCCCCCCCCCAGCACTCACACTTACAGTGTAAGACTGCATTGACGCAAACAGCTTCTCAAGGTTGTGTGGGTTAGAAACTAATTAAAGCACTCTTTTGGGAGTTGAATTAATGCGAAACTGCAAGAAAATAAAACTTACATCTAAAGGCTAATCAATGGATCTGACTTTGAATGGCTGCCTTGATGTGTAGACAGTTTTTTTTCTATTGTGATGAAAATAACTATTTAGATTAAAGTTTTTTGCTGATGGGTCATTTTTAATGCAGTACTCCCTAACGTCTTGAATGAACATTTTTTTATTCCTCAGCTATGACTGAATTGTTCATTTTTCTTTTTTGGGGTTCATCCCTCCCTGTCCCCCAATCTCTGTGCAGGTATGACCTGTCAGGCCCGGAGCTCCTACCTGGACACCGAGGTGCTTTGGGGTTACCGCTTCACCCCGGTCCTCTCCCTGGAGAACGGCTTCTACGAAGTGGACTACAACAACTTCCACGAGATCTACGAGACCAGCACCCCCTCCTGCAGCGCCAGGGAGCTGGCGGCCGGGGGGGGGACGCGAGACCGTCTGCTCCTCCCCCACCTCTCCCTCCCCACCCACACCCACTCCCATACCGCCAAAAGCCACCACCAGGACCTGCTGTGCACCCCCGACCCCCTGCGGGAGGAGGACGGGGAGGCGGGAGGAGGCCTGAGGGAGGGGACCAACGGTTCGGCCGCTACGCTGGGGCTTTAGACGTGACGCCGCGGCAACGCACCGCTGGGCGTATGGCGGGCCCTGCGGCTCCATCACAGAGGGGGCAAAAGCCTCGGGCAGCTTCATTCTTAACTTGGCGGCGATTGGTTGTTTTGAGATCCCGGGTTGTTACAGAGCCTCTGATTGGAGGATGGGATATACGGGTGGGAGGAGGGCCTTTGAACTGTTCGAGTGGTCTTGGCCAACTTTTGACCATTCAAATTGTACGGACTGGAAGGGTTGTGAGGAGGACAAGAAGGGCGCCCTTTGCTGGTGAGTTGGAGCAGTTATCTTTCTGAATGAGGATCCATCACGTGACGCAACCGATTCCCACGCACAAAATCGTCTCCAAAACGTTCCGCGGAGTATCCGTTGACCACACATGGGATTTTGCCCACGCCGCACACACACTGGATTACCACGAGCGAGGGACTCCTACTCCAAAGTGATGGTCCCCAGCTATAGTGCTCGGTGGGATCACTATGGAAACGTCCAGCTTGACCGTAACTGGTGGGCGAACTTCCTGGAGAGGCCTGGAAACTTCCACTGTGAATCGAACCGACTGGCGATGTTCCTGCACGGGTTGACGCCGGTGACACGACTCAGACTACATGGTGCTGACGGACATTTAACGGTCACTGGGTATTTTATTGTGAAATTATTGGCACAGCCGCTGCTGTCCGCAAATCCTCGCGCAGCAGAAAATGGCCTGGAAATTCAGTGCCTCCTGTCAACCAACTTGCGGCTGGTCTATCTTTCAGGAAGTAGTGTAGATGGAGGCGGGGATAAAATATGCTTGTAGATTTGTTGTCACATTTCATAAGGTTCCTTTCGTCATCACATTATGTAATTTATGTATGTGTCCGTATGGCTTCAGCTATTGTGCAGTTTCACTCCCGGGCGGCTTCCTGGCATTACAATTGAGTTTCCCCGCGTGAGTCTCTGAGATGAAATTCCGACTTAGGGATTATACATCCATATCCGTGTCGTTTGTGACATTGCCAATTTTGGTTTACTGTCATGCACAATGCTTTTTTGTTAATCTATATATTGTGGAACATATGTTTGACTTTTCTTTCCTAACTGTTTTCACTGTCCAGGTAAGTTTGGCATACCATTTTAAAGAACAGGGTATTTTCATAGCTTTCAAATATCCAGTGAAAGCTTTTTACAAATAATGTTCAAGAAGATGTTGACTAAGACCCTACTATATGTACATATGTTTTAAAGAAAGGGTAACAAAAACGTATAGAGATTATTTTATGCCTTTTTAGAATGCCGTATCGCATAAAAATGCAGGCTGCCAAAAAAAAAAAGAATTAAGCTTTCACTCAATAAGTAAACATGTTGCCTAAAACTGTAGGGTTAAGTTCTCCTCTGTCTTCTGTTGTCAAAAAGTCCAATTAGCTGGCTCATTAAAGATGATCGATTCACACGCGTCAACGTCTAACACTGTGTAACAATATGACTTTTTTTTCCCCATCGAAATGCTAATGCGGAATTTCAGTGGAAACTGTTGATGTCCTCAGTTCATGTACAACAGCCACGCACTGCTGCCAATATAAATGTATTAAAGACCGAACAACCACAATTTTCAAGAAGAAGCATGCAGGCAAACAATTAAAGACAAGTAAATGGGACTTAATTGCAAGACCCAAATTTGCAGATGACTTAGATGTTTCTAAAATGTACAGTTTCCATCGGGCATTAAAATAGTTTTTGTCCTTGTGCCAAAAAATGACCCTGTGTTCTATATGAATACCAAAGTAGCCGTAAAGTGGTGGTGCTTTGGATGTAGACCGCATAACTAGAAAGCCGTGAGCGGGCTTGGCAGTGAACGATGGCAAGGGAATTCCTGGCACCGTTCGCAAGGCGGCCGTAAATGCTGGCTTTCAAATCTATACGCAATCTGGAGGGTGATAATGAGGAAGGCAAGTACCCAGAGCAGGGGATGTTTTCCAGAAGTAGCTAGCTGATTGACGAAGTTTCCACACCTGCGGTTCGATTTGCAATGTATCTTCTCCAACTGTGCTTGCAGCTCAGAGAAAGCGCTAAGTGGATACTGCTGTAATTATTCCGAAATTTTCACGACGTTTACCATTCTAATTTGAAGAAAGTCCAGTTCAGCCAGGATTTTTAAAAAACCGGGACCGTGTGGAATACACGCAAGGCCGTAACCCCGGGCAACGGTAAAACAAATGGATGCAGTTGCTGAGCTGATGAAGCCAAGCGAGGCATATCGGCTGCGTTTAAAACATTGTTTGCCCATAGTCTACAGCGCTTTGTACATACGCATTATCCATTGCAAAAGTCTAACACGAGAAGTGTATGACGCTGAGGGCCACGACATCAAGTCGAGCGGAGGAGGCTTCTCCAAAAGAGAGACTTCTGGGACACAGCAGTAAGAGACGAACAGCCAGCCTGTATAACTAAAAAAAATCTAGTATCGCCAATTTAGATTCGCCCACAAACTGAATGTTAAAGCAAAGCGGGGGTTGACCAGTGAAGACTGTTCGAGAAAATAAGAGGCAAAAAGAACAATGCAATTTTTGTAATGATTTAAAAGGGCCTCTCACGACCGTTGGATATACTGTATAGATAAATCCACTCCACTCCATAAACTCGCGAGATGAAGGGAAAGGATGCAGGTAGAATGAAGGCTGCTTGGTGTAGGCCTGACGTTCTTTCATTTCCAACTCAATTCTCAGGACACTGCACAGGAAGAATAAAATAAAAGATCATTTATCTTTAATGAAACTATTTCATATTTTATGATGCGACGGGAACCTAGAGTAGGCTACATCTTTTCTGGTAAAAATAAAATAAAATATATAAAATAAAATATTTTAGGCGTGATCAACTTGACGCGTCATTTCTCACGTGTGAAACACTTTTGATTTATAAGTTCTATAGGTCCGTCTCCCTTTTCTAGTAACCAAGAATGCATTGATTACTTTCGAGCGTTGCTCATTTGTTAGAGGCTAATCATGCGTTTAAGCACTGTTCGTGGAATTTAATTTATCGTTTGGCTGAGCTTGTAGTCTAAGGGTTGGAGGGGCAATTCAATTTCAGCCATAGTACACTGATATTATGTAAAATATAAGCACATAATGTACAGAAATACAAGGCTCCCAAGACAAGAGCCTCCAAGCATATCAATTGTTGCCCAGAGTACACTCCTAAAACCCAATTTTGTATAATTCATTAAAGAAAAAAAAAAAACTAATAAATATATCATAAATCCACATTAGAAAAAGAAAGCTTGTTTTCCACAATTCCATGAGGTTCCAGCTTTAAGGTCAGAAAAGTTATACATTCAAACTGTCTGAAATAAAAACATAGTTGCAGTTTTGAAGAAAAATATGTCTAAGCTCAAGATCAGAATATGTTTGTGTGTGTGCATGTATGTGTGTGTACATGTGTCGGTTTGCATTTGTGTGTGTGCTCGTGTGTGTGTGTGTGTGTGTGTGTAGAGGGCAGTGCTATAGTGTGGAATGAAAAGGGAGCAGTAGGACTTTACAGCACACTGCCTTCCTGTATCTGTAATTAATGCCAGCTAAGAAATGCTCCTCTTTAACAGTTAGCACTACAGAATATATAACAGAAAAAAGCACCAAAAAATTAAGCAGTATCCAAAACAAGGCTACAAGGCTGATTTCCAAATGTCCCAAGCCAACATGACATCATCCGTCTCGGCAAACAAGCCAAAGACATAAAATAGTATGGGCCAAAATTATCCTTAATATCACAAAACCTTGGCAGTTATTTCAACCAAGAAAAATAATATGGCTTCGTTCAACAAATACTGAGGTCTATACATTACTGAGGTTCTGCACATTATGAGTCCTTCATACTATTTTAATTTTTTTAATCCTATCATTTTATTTTATTTTTTGCAACATTTCAATGCCATTTTGATCCTGCAAGTGAGTGCAAAATCAAACACAAGGTTGCAGTTTGCTGAAAAAGGCAGAACTGGCAACCCTCTGGATATTCTGATATTCCTGTCAGAGTTCTGAGAACTCTGACAGGAAGCTGCCTGCTGTTGGTTAATCGTTAATTTCCAGCAGGTGCGTTGCCAGATCCTGTAGGTGTAGGACAAAGGTCAGGTGCTCTCCAAGGTGCTGAATCAAGGTGGAACGAGCACGGTCAACGGCTCTGCAGCAGCCCTGGCCCTGGGGTGGATTTAGCCAGGGCGGCTGCACCACATCTACATGCATGTGCGTGTTTGCGTTTTCCATGCTATTTTCAGTTCATATGGGAACTCGTTAAGATGAGAGGTCAGCTGATGGAGTCGGTGTGGCCGGGGACCCCGGTCTTAGAGAGATGCTGTTTCTCAGCACTTTACTTGATCAATTAAAGATGCTGACTGCACAGTTGACTAATCTCACTCGATTTCTTGGGTCTGTGCTGGTCATTGCAGAACGGCAGAAGCCCAGCGGCTGTCCTGGGCCAATGTTGGCAGTACCCCTGAGTCTTACAGCAAATGGAATGCCTGTAGAATAGTAAAAATGAGAGCGAGAAAGAGAGAGTGAAGGAGAGAGATTGTAGGCTGTAGAGCTGATTTTTGTTTTGCTATTACTGTTGTTCTGTGTAACTCTTGCTTTGGCAGCACAGTGCATGTCATGCCAATGAAGCACCTTGAAATTGAATCACTCAAATTGACAGGGAGAGAGAGGGAGAGGTGAAGGAGAGTGTGTGGAGTGATTAACTGCACGGTGGACTAATCTTAGCCGTAGCTGCTGCAGTCTTTCTCAAGGGTGTTCTACGCGGTTATCAGAAACAGTGGGCGTCCTTTGGAGGCGGGTCCGCTGGTGATCTGGACCCGTCACACACAGTTTCCTTGCGGGGAAACGGACCGGCGGGCATTCGCTCTGACCTTCTAGCGCGCGTGTCCTGTGTTTTGCCGGATGCAACCATTAAAAGCAACAGCGCTTTAGGTTCAGGGAGCGCTGATGCCGTTCGGGTTTTAAATCGTGGGCGTTGCGTCGGTTTCCGGTTGACCCGGCATCCTTCCACGCCTTAATAACGCTGCACTTCGTTTACAGAGCATGTAAATTACAGATTTACACGCAGGACTGATGCCGTAGCGTTGCGTTCCAGCACACCAATAGCCTGCAACGTAGCCCAGTAAGCCCACTCGGGCTGAATTTTTCAATAGAAAATTGAATCGATTGAATATGTAATCAATCGATGCAATCAGAGAGTTGATCAATCAAATTTTACTGTCTTCTTAGGTTGATATTGACAAAGCACTGTGTTAGAGTACTACATAATATGCATTATTGATGCATTGCAAAATGAAAAGAGTTGCAAATGGAATGACTGAATGAGAGTAATGATACAAACAGAAAAAAAAATTAAGTGGTAGATGAAAAAACACAACATACTTACATTGATTTTAAAAGATGAATTGATGCAGCACTGTCAAAAAATTACACTATTAGTAATGACCCCAAGTAACCTGTTAACTTTGGTAACATTTTTCAGATTGTAAAATAATCTCTAGCTCTTTGTGGTGTTTTCTTTCCATTTTGCAAGTTGCTTAGCCTAAAATGTCTGCTAAATCGCTAATTTGTTAATTATAGGCTAATTGAAATATACCCTGCTGAGGCTTTTCCAACGCAATCAAGGGTAAGGACTTAACACTCCTTGTTAAATCTAATTGCTATGACTCTTGTAAGAAGAGGTATCCTTGTGCCTTCATACTGTATGTTGAAGATGCTTGGATGTGGACATTTCCTAAGACCTTTCCCTAAGATTGATTGTCCAATATCCAAAACAGACACTAAGATTTTAATACCAGGCAACGGAGATCTTCAATTCACATCCACACATTTGTTAATTCAACGCTTAATAGATAACCTAACATTTGGTCCCTCATTCCAAATCAAATGTTTTCTGTTAAGGAGTTGAATTAACACTGGACATTTTACTGTACAGCCATTCTGCACTTAGATAATATAAACAGGTTAATACACGTTTCTAAGCAACCAAATGGAAGAGGGGGGGGGGGGGGGGGCACGTGGACGTCATATTGTTCTCGAGAATGTTTCTCGACAGCGAAATCTCCTTCTGCTCTAAATTATGCAGACTGTCAAACGAAGCGGGAAACCGCATTTGTCATTAACTAACGTGTTACAAGAACAGGACATCCTACTTGAGCATGTACGGGTGTGTGTTGGGTTCACCGGGGGTCGGTAAAAGCATAATAAAGCTTTCCGCAGAGCCTCCCACTCCCCCACCCCGACCATCTCGGAGAAACGGAGGGTAGAAGAAAGTGCGTTCAGCATGCGCGCGCACTCAAACACTGAGTAGTCTGAGCACTGAGGGGTTAATAATTGATCGGGGAGCCGGAAAGCAACGGAGGTTTTTAAACCCCAACATTTCAGATCTCCCACTGGCCACCCCGGTGTTCCACCTGCAGTGCCATGAAACATTAATGGGTCGGCTGTTTCGGGATCTCCCGATACGACGCGGGTCGGAGGAAATGGAAATGCGGGGCTGTCAGAAATCCGAAGGGGGTCTTTCCCCTCTCTGTTGTATCCGCGGTTGTTTCGGTCAGAGTAGAGCTTCATCAGGCCGGAGGGCCGTGGGCGCCCAGCACCGTGAAGGCGGCAGAATTTGCCCAGAGTGTTGTGTGCATTTAATTAAAAACTGGTTTTCTCGGTGGCAGTTTCACGGAGACAAACTATTAAGAATTAATTTCTGTTTACAACTCAGCATGTCTGCGGGAGCTGTGCCCCGAGAAGAGTCTAGAAACATTTAGTATTTTTAATTTAATCAGAAATTCAGTGTTGCTGTGGCCTGTTCAGCTACAATGATTTTTGCAAGTCTTGGACTCTAATAATCCCAAGACCCCGAGGTATTTAGATGATTTAGATATATAGAAGATATTTAGACAATGTAGAAAATGTGCAGTTTTCTTTTTACTAGAAATTCCTTGTTTTTTACTGGAAATAATTCAATTTCACGTTGTCCCTGTAATCTATCCAATTGTGGTAAAATTTTGGAAGGGGGAGAAGAAATATTTTACCTTGATTTTAATGCTAGCTGCATTACTATTTATATGGATATAAAACATCTATACACATTATGCAAGCAGTTTATACATTGACCCAAGATTTTGAACCCAAAATAACACGTATTAGTTCCTAGTAAGCAGTACTAGGCTCAATAATCATCGATTGCATGGTGGCCCTAGCTAACAAACCCATCTTCCATGAAATGAAGGTGCTTTAAGTACTTGGTTTAAGGTGAAAAGGTATTTCGTTTGAACAGAGTCCTTTTCCAATACTAAAAGTTGTTAAATGTGTCAGATTCCATTCGAAATAGGTTCAATGCTTATTGTATTTTTTCTGCATGTCAGCCAAGCTCTCATTCTCTCGGAATGAGTGACTGACTGTGACTGACTGACTGACTGACTGAGTGAGTGAGCGAGTGAGTAGTCAACTTTCGAGTCTACTAACAGTTGTAATTTTACCAGGAGCTGAAGCAGTTAACTTGTTGTTTCTCGCCAAAAGTCAACAAATGTTAGCCATTCTTGCCTCTTGGAGGAGCTCACATTAGTAAGCATAAAGCAAAGACATCTCCGCAAAAATTCAGGAGCGTCTTCAGCCCACTGACTCCACCAGAGCGATACTCCTGTACTACGAAGACACCTTCCCTTTGACGCGTGAATAAACTGCACTTATCCTGCTTGACTCATCGTTCGTCAGCCCAAGCAGACGCAACCATATGTGCAGGTTGCCCTACTCCTTTAAAGTGCCGATGGGACTCCGGGCCACGTGCACAGCATTGTAGCTAAGCTTCAGTTCCTGTTCTCTCCACGCCATTGCGTGAGAGTAATTCGTTAAACCTGCGTGCTCTGCGCTCACACCTGTGGGAATAATACTTCATTTTAAACTGGCTAAAGTCATTAGGACGCCGGTTAGGGACAGGTAGGCCTAGTCTGGTAATCGGCAAGAACTGCATTCTGCACACGTATAAGATCTGTCTTCCGAACTGTAATCGCTGTATCGGTTTCTTAATTAGATGGAAGAAGCTCCTTTGAATTGTAAGCAGTACTTCAGTATTACAATGATTCATTATTTAAGAGTGAACACCCCTAATTGCGCAGTACTAGGATTCTTTATGAAAACCGAAATATGAGTCATTGACCTTATCGCTTATGGTAATGAGAATCTCGTATCGTTTAATATAATCGTTTAATTGCCGTGACAAGCCTACAGCCTTCAATAACAATAACAGCTCACTGACTGTTCTTTATACGATATCAAGCTAGCCAGATGTAGTCAATATATCAACTGTGTTTTGATATCTGTTCCCGATATCAGTATTAGTAATATGACATATTGAGTACCGAAAAGCCACATTTTTCATCTTTTCGTTTACTCCAATGAAACTATGCAGACCCAGTCCCGATCACAACAATAATATAAGAACATATACAGGAAGCCTGCATCTACTGAACCACGGCATACATACAATGAAAAGCATGTCTTCAGTCTTACCATTTCACCAGAATTATCTTGTGCTCATTTGTCTGTCAAATCATTATTACTGTATACCGTTAATTAAATGAATGTGTTGGAACAGAAGAAATGCATTTTCAATGCAAGCTACATTCACATGAAAGTGCACGGTTCCTATTGTAGGTCGATGACATTTGGAAGTATGAATCAAAGGCTGTTGGGGCATTGCAGAATCAGAGATGGATGAATGAACATGTCACATGTTTTTGCCTCATAAGAGCACATCGAGTTTGAGAATAAGAAACCTGAATAATTTCTGTCATCTTTTATAAGTTCCCTTCAAATTGAAGGATGATACAGTCCGGTAAATCCCCCTGGTTACATAAATACATACTGCAGTTATATAACTAGCAGTGTTCCTTGTGCAGTTAAGACTTTCGAGTCATATTGCATAACATCATGATAAAATATGGCAGACAGAGTTGCATAATGTTACAATTGTTTATACAGGTGCGCATTAAAAATAAATTATTCATTTATTCATAGATGAAAAATTCACTGACGTTCTAACTGAAATACTGCATTACTCAAACATTATTATTTTTTTAAAAACTACCTCAGTAATGTCATATAATTTGATTGTTAAATGAGTTCAAACCTGAATCCTGAATTCATTTAACAGGCTAAGTGCACTATATATTCAGTAGCGTTCCGCTGCATGCTGTAAACTCTGCTGTAACGCAATAAACGGATCACTGCAAGCAGATTTGAAATTTGCTGAATCACAAGACGGAACACTGTTGTTCTCAAGTCATCTGTTGAGGCGCTGCCACCATTTTGCTGCATTGCAGATTCACATTTCGTGTCATGAATCAATGGCACCCGCTACGCGTTCCGTCACACCAGAACCATTGTCGTCACCCGCGGATAATCAGCCGAGTGCAAGGTCGCCGGGGCAACCGTCCGCTGACCTCATCGTCGCGTCAACTCCGTACGCATTTCGGCCGTAAAACGGTTTATAGGTTTCGGCTCCTTGCGCGAAAGAATTTAAACTTCCGTTTGTTTCATTCTTTAGAAGCAGCAGATGCTCGGCTCCTGCCTTGCTTTTGTCCTCTCTCTCTCTCCGTCTTAATGACAAGGGGCTCCAGCTGGTGCTATAGCTGAATTTGCAGAGCAGATGCGTGAAATCGGATCCTTTTTTTTTCTACAATGGTGGGGAGACAGAGCTTTCCATGTAAAGAACACAGAGCTGACAATCTGGTGAGTCTTTAGACCCTGTGGTAACACAGTCCTGTCAGCATTAGATGCTAACCTTCCAGTAAATTGCACAATGACAGGATGCATTTCGAAACTGAAAGCAGTCATTTTCCTTACCCCTCTGACAAATAGTGTTTCCAAGTTCATTCAGGCCATTCTAGGAGCAATCTAGGTTTCTTTTTTTTTAAATGAGCGGAATTCTTTGATAACATTGCTGTTCTATTCACAGTTCACCAGGCCTGCCTCCTTCCTGTGGGTGATTCAGGAAGCGTGGAGGTCAAGTTTGAAAAGTCCACCGCCTGCCCCCAGGATTAGATTAGTGAAAGGCCAACTCTCTGTTGTTTAGGGCTGCTCCTGCAACCTCTTGACTTCGCACAAATGTCTTTTCACCTTACTCTGATGGACCTCTCTATATTTACTCAGTTTGTCAATTTTTTGGTAGTTCTTTAATTTACTTGAAAGTATAATATATTACTTCTCCGTAGAATCCCTCACAACCTCATATTCTACACACTCAAGGAAAAAAAAATAGACAAATGATCAACAGCGTTGAAAGTGTACCTCCTGTTTCAACCTATTGTAATTCCGTCAGAATACTATCTTTAACTCAGATTTATTATTCGAACAACAAAAGGGGTTTGCCTTCCTTTCTCTCTCCTGTAGCTGCGGCCGTTTACAAAAACGGCGAAGGCTCGCGGGTGTTGGGCACAGAAATAAGAACAGCTGAAGTGAGGGTCCCCTGCTTCGAAAAAAACTCCACCTGCCGCGGTTCACGGCTGAAATCCGCAAGCGGCAGAGAGCCTGGAATATAAAGCAGGGAGACGGGAGGAAGCCCAGAGCAGAGAGCAGCGCCTGTTGTAAGGGTCCCCCCCCCCCCCCGAATGCAAGATTGAATTCAGCGTCGGATCGGGCCTTCCTGCCAAGAGCCGGGATCAGACCCGAAGAGCGACGAATGAAACCACAGAGTACTGCGCCGATGCAGAGCGTTTTTTTTTCTTTCTTTCACAATTGAGACGTGTATTATACTGTAAAACTGCGAATAGCCCGGGCAGGGGCCGTTAAGCCTCCGACTGATTTATCGGAGAGCCGTTCGCTTTTCGCTCTCGAATCGCAAGGCTTTGAGGGTGGGCTTCAAAAGAAGAAGAAAAAAGAAGAAGGAGGGAATAGCTTTGGGAATACGGCAAATAAAATGTTGGTCTCTGATTGGAGCTCAGTCAAAATAATTGTTGACAAGTGGGGGGTAGCAAAGTGGAAAGATTTAAAAGTGCTTTTATGTGGTGGTGCGCAGAAAGGGGGGGGGGAGGAGTGTAGGGGGGGAGCTGTTAGGCCCAATGTCAGCATGAGGGGAGGGGAGGGGAGGGAGACAGCAATTATAAAACCATTAAATATGACTTCCTCTGAAACTGAATTAAGACCTGGTTTCTGGATTGACCGGTTGTGGAAGGTTCCGGAAGCAGAGAGGGTAACCGAAGCCTCACAACAGTAAGGTGAAAGGCTGTGGCAGATGGATCAACAATTGCTGTTTGCCTTGGGAAAGGGACACAAGGTTTGATCCCTGCAGTGTTTTCCATGGAGACGGAATCACTGCAGTGTGAAAAGCCAAAAAAGTGTCCTGTGCTCTCGAAACCTCTAACGGGGGGGGGGCCTGGTTTCCCTCCACGGTCAGCGGTCGCAGACGTCCCCTTCTCTGCGCGCTGGGTCACCATCAGTGAGTCAGTCGGACGTGTCAAACGAATGGCTGCGAGGAGCAGACATTATGGACTGTCCACTGAGCTGCACTTCCAGGAGCTAATCAGCCGGAATTCCTTCAGGGGTCGACAGGCCAGAAAGTGAAAAATCGAGAATGCCGAGTTTAAGTTAAGAGAAATGCTTCTGTTACGCTGTTCATCTCATATAAAACCCATAAATAATGATAAACCGCATTGCTTTTTCCCCCCCCAGAACTCGCCCTCCTAACACACACACACACACACACACACACACACACAAACACCTCTCCGGCATTATTACAGCCAAAAAAGAAGCAGTACAGCAGTATAAGAATTAAATATACTGCGAGAAAGCTACAATAGTATGCCTGATTACATATATGAAGTCACAATAAGTAATGACAACAATTTACAGCATGCAAATACTGAAAATATTGTGTTATTCAGATATAGCAATGCATATTTTTTAAATGTCACTGCTGTGCAATATATTTGGAGTATTTCCCCAATGTTGCAGAATATTCAGTTTCCATGAGGGCAGTCATCCAGCTGTGGAGGGAGGGGAGGGGAGGGGGGGGGGGCTGTCCAGTAGCCAGAGAGGCTGTGATCTGGCTCACTGATGTCACACATTGTCTCTAGGGACACCACGCATCCTGCCCTCACTCAAAATTTAGGACAGGAGCCCAGGGAGGCCTCCTGCCTCCTCCAGCTGGTCCCCACGTCCCACAATGCACCGGGGATTTCACACAGAAAGCCCGCGTTCGATTCCGTTCCGACCGCGGGCTCAGGAAAGCAAAACGGACAATAGAAGGCAGAGCGTTCACCTCCAGAGCATGTGATCTGGACAGTCAGCCCTCAACCATTAAATCAAATAGACTAGCTCATCCCAAGTGTAGGTTTTTTTACGGTGAGGACATCCTGTTATTGCAGTTCCCGGAGACCAAACTGAAGGAAAAACTCTTCTCCGCCTCGCCATTTAACTTGGATGAAATGTAGAAAACATAGTAGTAAAATAAATGAAAATGCAATGAGAAATCAGCCATGCGCTGTGCGCTCACGCGCTCGCGAACGCCGTTTGCTTTTCCGCAGTTTGGTCACACAAATTCTAAGCATGAGCGCGAGGGGATTGCAAAAGTGCCAACATTTGTCTGTGACGCATTTTCCCGTTTTAAATGTCGCGGTGTTATAGGTCACTCAACACATGAAACGACACGAGCAGTTCATATCAACGGAAAGTCTTTAAAAACCCCCCTCCAGCTCCATCTGTAAGCGTCACTCAAATATGAATAAGCCAAACGTCTCATTTATAATTCACATCACGAAAAAGACTCCAGATATGGAAACAAGCTTCGGCAGCTAAACGTGAAAGAATTTACTGAGCATCGACGCTGATAAAATGATCTGATGAATCAGCGATAAGCAAAACCAAGTATTTGTACTTCAGGATCACTTTCGCCCAGATCAAATAAAAACCTTCCTTCAAAAGCCTCATTTACATTTCTGAAATCATGATACTGAGTTTGCACCGGCCCACTTGTCCTCTTTAATGGACATTCCTTCCTTGGCAGGAATTTACACGTTTACTGAACCAGCACTGGGCCAAAATATATATATATATTTTTAACATATGAAAAAGCAAATGATGATGCAGTTTATAAGATAATGACCAATATTAAAACAACATTTCTCCACAACTAAAAGTACAAGCACAATTTGGCAAGTTAATAATCTAAAATTGACTGGCCAGAATAGGTTTGTGAGGGAAAACGGTTCTGCTTGTGTTAACTTGGAAGTCAAAGTTACGGGCAAATGTTCACAGAATACAGGCCAATATCTCCATTCCCTCCCATTCTGTGCTATAATTGATTTATCTTCTGTATCAGTAACTCAGTCCAGAAAAAGCAGGTCTTCAGGAATTAAAGCAGTGAAACAGAGGAAAACAGAAGCACCCCCTCATCCCTTCAGGTACTAAAAGGCTGCTTCAAATCCCAGAACATCGACCCAGGCTCCAACACCAAATGTAACCCTCATTTAAACTTTTAAACGAGAAACATTTCTTTCCCCCTATACAGTTTTATCACTGATTCCAAAAGCTGTTTGTTTCGTTCTTGGAGAGACTGCTGAGACTGAGCCTCAAAGGAAATCCATGTGGTGGGGGGGGGGGGGGGGGGGGGTGCTTGTGGTTATTCTTTTGAGAAAAGAACAAATAATAAAGAAGATTTATCATTTAAAGTCCCCAACAATTCTGACATTCAGGATACGATCTGAAGATTTATCAGAACGTACTTGGCAGCCTAGTTAACTTTTATCACAACAAATTTAATTTCCCTGGTTTGTGCTCCGTAATCTACCATCGCCATGGTTACACTGTAACCTCATCCAATGAAAGAGACGGGAAAAAAGTGCAGCAGTGAATCTCGAATCTACAAAGAATCTACAATCCAAACCCGAAAAAATCTGTGAATTACATTCTACACTACGACCGGACGGGCATTTGCGTCAGCAGTGAAATGTTCTAACTAGAGAGGAAAGTTTAGTCAAGTTTTAAAAAATTTTTTTAAACCAGTTCTTTAATATGATTAGATGTATCTTTACCATTAACCCTCTAAGATGTATGAACACAAATGTGATTCGAATGTTCTTAACTGAACATTCTAATGCTGATGTTACATCAGCCAGCGTTCTAGAACAAAACATTCCAAAATTCTGCTCTACAAAGGGTTAAAAGAGAACAAAACTGTGGGATAGCGCAGACGGGCCAGAGACTGAGCCCTGCGGTACACCTGTGGAGAAAGAGTGGGTGAAAATTAAAGGAGCCGAACTCAACAAAAGCAGACAGGAGAATTTAATGACGCACGATGTGAAGTGTCGCAAAGAAATCGAGGAGATCGCCACGGGGGAGTTTTATGATGCTCATGCATCCATGGGCCAGCGGTGTCTGCTCGACAAGCCAGACAGTTTTGGAAAACCGGAATATTAACTTGCAGAGACGTGCAAGGATTCCATTTAAACAGCCCGTGTAATGGTACTGGACAGGGGGCCTTCAGAATGAATAACAAAGGAGAGTGTGTTTGTCAGAGCAGGAAATGACAAGCCGGCTTCAAGGCTCAGAGAATGCAGCCAGCGCCAAATTGTTCAGAGAAAATTTAGCCTAAACTGAAAAGTGTTAATGACATCTTTGATCAAAGCCGTTAAAATTATAGCACTCCCCACACTCCATGCTGGTAAAAATTAAATTTTTAATGAAATGTCAAGGTTATCAATGTGGCCTCCCTGTGCCTTAAAACAATGTCTTTCAGAGAGTAAAAAGCAGGTGCACTGGCACTTAGGTAGACTACTAAACAGAGCATATGCTATAAACAGGCATAAGCTGTTTCACACCATCCAAAAGCAATGCTATGGTAGGCTATAGATTATGTGTAATGCAACCACTGCTATTAAAACAACAACAATACAGACAGCAAATGTAATTGTTAATAACTTGTTATCATTACTTATAATCATTACTAATAATATTATATGTAATTATGTTGTTGTTGTTATTGTTATTATTAGTCCTATTATTATTATTCTATCCATTATCTATACCGGCTTATCCTGATCATTCACTCACACATCCATAGCTATGAGCAATTTTGTGTCTCCAATTAGTCTAGAGCTTATGGCTGTGAGGCGACAGTACCATCCACTGATGCCTTGCATAATGGTTTATGCTACCTATAATAATAATAATAATAATAATTATTATTATTATTATTATTATTGTAATTATTATTATAGCTAAGACAATGACAGAGCTGGACCGTAGGGTCTCTCAAAAGCCGCAGACAAAGGGATAGCACTACACTCGTATTTATTTCGATTCACAGATCTGCTTTGTGCCTTCGGATCTCACTGGGACGCCTGTGGGACTGCACAAGGGTCGTACTCATAATGAATTGCTTCCGCCTCTGGTGGGACTAATTGCTTCGCAGGCCTTCTTTCCACCGCGGGCACTGACAGAGCATTTAATTATTCACCGAACTTCACTGCCACGTTGCTCACATCACGGCAACGACAGAAAGGCATAAAACGGCCATCATTCAAGGTAGCAGTGCAAAAAACACAGAATCGATCACTTCTAAATAACAGTCGCCTGTAAACTTGGCCTAATAAAACCTAAAATCGTTACTTGGCACAGCTGTAGTGTAGGTAACTGGGTGCTGCTGTCAACCCTTAGTTCCTCAAGCCGATATCTGTTAAGTAGGCCACGCCTTTTCTGAATCGCGCCATAATCAGTTGATAAATGTTCCTTGTTTCTTTCCACTAGCCTACGCTTCGTTTTTGGACGAACAGCTGAGCTGACGGTCTCTGATGCTTATGATACTATATCTGAGCTCAAAAGTTAACAAGCAGGGAACCGTCCAGACCCACGGCGCAACTCACTTCCGCAGACACATTTTAGCTGGCACCACCGGCGCATGCGTCCCACAAAACGTCCCTCAAAGGTCGTCCGTGAGTGAGTGAGTGAGTGAGTGACCACAATGAAAAATGAAGGGATGGGAACAGTGATGGCCTCTCGCTCTCCATGGCACCGTGACCTGATCGCAAAAAGCGAGCGAAATGAAAGGAAGCTCTGGACCACGCAGCATACTGCAGCCGCCGCTGCGCATCGTTAGACGGCCCAATTAGCGTCTATTTTCTCCGTGTTCAGCGGAGCTCGACGTGGAGAGGAAAACCTGTAAAGGTTAAAGTGCGGACTGTCAGCTTTAATTTCAGATGCGGCTATTTACGTCCGTGTCCAGTGATCCATTTAGGACTTGCAGCCCTTTTCATATATAATCTCACATTTCAGGGGCCCACAGTAATTGGATAAATTAATATAGTCTTCAATAAAGTCTTCTTATTTGGTACACGATTGCAAATCATTTGCACTGATGACTGCCTCAGGCCTGCGACCCATAGACATCATTAGAAGTTGGCTATCTTCCCTAATGCGTCGCCAAGCTGGTCCTGCAGCCACCATCTTCAGCTGTTTGTCTCTGGGGTTTTTTTTTTTTTACCTTCAGTCTTGTCTTCAGCAAAGGAAATTCGTGTCGGACGCTAAGCAGGCTTTCTTCTTACGCACCCAGCGCATATTCAGCGTGTTCGTTTGAATGCACTGAAGTACAATCTGTGACGGTCATGTCCACACGTGCTGATTAAAAGCTCTTGAAAAGGACACAATCGCATTTGCATTCGTTTACTCCCCAAAGGACACGTAAGAGCAGGGGTTCAAAACAAGGCGTGGTGCTTCGTTCGGTCTTTGATCGCACCTACGGAAACCCCCCCCTTCCCCCCCTTTCCCTGTCCCAGCGCGGCACCTTCAGGCTCTAAAATAATCGCGATGGCATGTTATGTTGCTGCCATGGAAACGCAGTTTGCTGCCCTGTGTGGAATTAGCAGCAGCACCGGCGCACCGGGTTCGAATTCTGCACTGCTGCTGCTCTGCGAGCATTGCCGCGTGCTGCCTGTGACCTCACGGGCCCACTCTGGTAGAGCGCGGAATGACTTATCTGCCGTACCATTCTGCTATAGCTACACTTTGGTAGCAATCCAAGAAGGCCAGATTAGGGTCAAAGTTAATGCTTCATCTACAATGTACATCTTACAGTTCTTCCCAAATGCCTTATTGGAGCCAGTATAGCTACTGAAATACCCCCCTCCCTGATGTCTTTTCCCATTATTATGTCTGACCAGATTAAAGCGCGCACGTGACCGTTTTTCATCCTAAACTGGCCAGTGAAGCTAAGCATGCCCATGTGGAGGAGGGTATCCATCAGGCACACACAAGTAGACAATCTCCTCTTCATGTGCTTTAGCTGACACTGTTAGCCTCACGATGTAAGTTACTTATTATTTAGGGTCAGATTTAAGTGCACATTACGCACATAATTCATGATTGTTTCACAGTTAATAGGATTATTTTAGAGTACATTCCAGCTAACAATGCCTTTGTTTTTCTGAGTAGTTTTAGCAAAGGGAGGGTGGTATTGAATACAAAACAACACACACACACACACACAAACACACACAAATTCCCCTTTTAAACATTCATAAGCAATAACAATTCTCTGGGGACACGCATTCAATGACAAATAAATAGCAGTCACACACACACTGCAATTCAGAGCTGACAGAACCAGCCAGTTTTGGGCTAAACAATCCTAAAAATGCATTAATTTACATTTTGCTTTGACAGCTAATAGAGCAGACACGGCAAAATACTGCAGCGTCCATTCGCTGAAGTTATTATTATTGTTATTTTTCTCCAGGCTGCGCTATGCTTCCCACTGACTGAGCGTGGTGTTGCTCCGGGTGGAGCACTGCTACGATTCCGTTGAACGCTTGAAGGTTCCCCGCGTTCGTGCGAAAGCTGTTGTAACCACGGCAACCACTTCAGGCCCAAATGGCACGTTACCAGGTGCCGTAAATACTGAACCTACCGGGTGAGGTGAACATTAGGGGTGGGTGGGCAGAAGGCTTCGTTGCAGTTTACATAGCCGCCGCTACTCCTTCAATTTCGGTCTGTTCCTCAGCAGTTGGATGGAATACCACAGCCAAGGGGTACAATGGAGGCGGGGGGGGAGAAAAAAAAAAAACAATAAAACAAAAATCCCTTTAGCTTTTCGTGCCATCTGCTGGCTGAGGTCTTCGGGGGGCAGTCGGGAGTCGCCGCATTCCGACGCGCTTCTGGAAAACTCTCCGGCCTGCGATCCGCGAAACGCCGACGCGCTCGAGCAAATGAAAACAACCGCTCCCGGAGTCGTCTGTGCCGGCCGATCGGTCCCGAGCGCAAAACGCGGGCTTCGCGGTCTGCTAACAGCATTAGTTCTGCTGCCGTGCGCTCGCGGGCTTCGGCTGTCTTCTGTTGGCGATAGCGGCAGGCGACCACAAAGCACACGAACGCCTTTAGAGCCGCACCTTGACCGGGTCGCTTTGGGGAAACGCTGCTCTCTCAGGGTTCAGTCCTCCAAGGGTGGAGAGTCATGTGGTTAAGAAAGGCCTAGAACAGGGATGTCCTATTTTACCCAAAAAGGGCCGGTGTGGGTGCAGGTTTTTGTATTAAAGTCCAGCACTAAGACACCTGATTCTACTTACCAAGGCTGAAGACCTACTTACTTAATTGAAGACCATGATTAGTTAATTAGTTGAGTCAGGTGTTGTAGTGCTGGGATAAAACAAAAGCCTGCACCCACACCAGCCCTTTTCAGATGAGACTGGGCACCCCTGACCTAGAGAAAAGGGTAGGTTTGGAGGGTCGTGATATACTGGCCCTTTAAATATACTCCACCTACTAACCCCACAGCATCATGGGATGCCTCTCTTCTAGCTTAAGATTTAGGCCATGCCCAAAACAAGGTGGTTGCCTACTACTGAGTACACAAGTTGTATACAACTGGTATAGACTTGTATACTCAGTAGTAGGCAAGTTTTGGACATGGCCTTAGCCATAACTGTAGGCTACTGACTTAGCCAGTGCTTTACTGTGTGAACTAAATTTGATGTTCATGGCTATGGAAAGCTGCTACTTTATGAGACTTGTACTTTATCTGACCTGTGTTTATATTTGTTTCAGTGACCTTTGGTAGGCAATCATTGTACATTGCTTTGGATAACAGTGTCTGCCCAATGAAAGGTAATGCAATGGTACAGGTGAGGTCCAGGTGCAAGAGCACAACCGAGCAGTACTTCACACAGTGGTCACAGGAGGAAACACCACATCCCTTTTACCCCTCTGCCGAAAAGACCAGCTGAGCACAGACCTTAATTGGAAAAGCGGAGGGCTCCAATGCACCAGATAGCAGGTCTAAGCCGGGCCGACAGGCAGTTTGGCAACATCTCAAACAGAATTCTGCCATCAACCCCAGTGCCTTATCCCGCTGCACCATTAGGACGCACGGTTACCCCGTTACAGAAATTACCTGCCCGGTCCCCGCACGAGCCGTATACATAACACCGTCCTTAAAACAAGGTTAAAAAAGTAATCGAATTCTACGGCGTCTGCTGGGCTCCGTGAACTTGTGAACCTGGGCGGCGGCGGCGGCGGCGGCAGGTGAGAAGGGTGCAACGAGACATGAGCCCGTCCGCTGCCCCGTCGGAAACGAGAGAAACCCGTCGGCCTGACGCGCTCCGTAGCGCTGCCGTTAGCTGAGAGCTCGTCGCTCACGAGGCGAGTGCTGTCAGCACGCGTGATGCGCGCTCTCGCTCACGCGCTCTCGCTCGGCCCCCGCCTGGCTGCCCCGCGCGCTCTGTATTCACCGTTAATAAAAACATCGGTGAGAATTTCACGCGGCGGGGATGTCCGTCTGTGCCCCCCCCCCCCCCCCCCCCCGTTCTGCACGAACAGTCCTACAGCGGATGATCTTTTCCTTGCCTATCCGGTTTTTTTTCTATGACGGTTTCAATATATGGCCTCGGATGTCAAACCATAACTTTGCATTTAACATCAGTCAATTTAAAAAAAAAAATTTTTTTTTTACACCAAGCACAGAAATGTCAAATAAAAAAAAAAAAAGAAAATTCAAGCCTGTCTTCCGTCTGGGGAGAGGGCTTTTCTCTCCTAAATCTGGAAGTTATTTTGTACAGTCTTGCGCTCCAGTTGAGACAGTACAGAAGAGTGTTGTGCTGATTTATATATGAGCAGTAATACCAGAGCACAACAGCTGTTTCATGCTAAGCACAACCTCCTCCACAGCCAATGTCCGTTGGGCTCCATGTCCGACCCTTACTGTACAAAAGTAAAACATAAAATAAAATAAAAAATAACCTTTTTTTTCATTTTAACACCTTAAAATGAAAGCAAATTTACCTTTTACCACCATTTACATGGATTTATAAATGCTGCACTTCAATGAACTACCACAACAATGAACTACCACAACAGGAAATCAAACACTAGCCTGCTAATGCAAACATCAGATATAATGACAGCCATTACCTATTCATCTGAGGTTATTTTCCCTTTGTTGGCTTGAACTGGAACTTTGTTATCAAAAGTTACGTATATTTGCAAACGAATGGGTTTTAATACACAAAACTTGTAAAAAAAAAAAAAAAAAAAGTTGCATAAATTTTAATAAACAGTACAAAAAAATAAAAAAGACACAAGAGTGTAAACATTTCAGTTCTTCCACCATGCCTTTTTATTTCCAATGAGAAGAGCAATTTAAAAACGACCTCAAGCTCCCCCGAAAAAAAAAGCTCAGAGTCTCTGTCACAGTATGGCGGGTCACTGGTGGGGATTCTGGACGTAGCCCCGCCCACAAAATTCCAATTGTCCAGCGGTGACGTGACCCACATCACCGTTTCCAGCGACCGTCTCTGGGAGTTCGCTCCGACAGCCAACGCCGTGGCCGTACCTCGGCACGACACCTTAACACGCGCCCTGTGTCAGGCACAAGGGGTGACTGCCACTGGGCCCGACCAGGATGTCCTCGCAGGATTCTGGGTACAGAAAGAGTTCCGGAACATTCTCCGATTCTGTTCCCCATGAAGGCGTGGCCACCCGGAAGAAGGGGGGGGGGGGGATTTCCAACAGCCAATAAAATTTCAATAAAATAGAGGACCAACGACAAGCGGTTCTCTGTGAAGGCTAAGCGTGTTTTAACATTGTTTTTCGGATGCTTGACGGTGTTCGTTTTTCACATGGCATGTCTGGCCCGACTTTTAAAAAACGGTACAGTGTGCGCAACGCTATACAATCTATGCCGCAAGGTCTGTGCAGCACTGAGCACACATTTTCTTATTTCTATTTGGCCCGCTGCTTTGGTGTACCTAAAGAGCAGGGTGTTCACGAACCTGGGAAACTACATACACAATGCCGGACCTTACCGGCTTGTTTTACTGGCCTGTCTGGACCATGTGTGTGTGTGTGTGTGCGTGTGTGTGTGTGTGTGTGCAACAACACTAGCAGTCCCACGCAGAATGTGTGTGCATGTGTGTGTGTGAGAGACTGTGTGTGTGTCTGCTGGTGAGAGAGATAAAATGTGCGAGCGTGCATGCGTGTGTGCCAGTATGCGCATGTGTGTGTGTGAGAGCGGAAGCAGTCCGTCAGTCAGGACGGGTGATTCAGCAACAGGATGGCACCCGAGTCCTCCAGCCTCTTTATAGCGTCTGCTTCATGTCTGAGGTCATGGTAGGAATCCTGGGAGAAAGATCAGAAACATACACACGACCAAAATAAGACCAACCGTCCAATGTCCTGGAATTAAAGACCAACACACACAAACTCCCCGCCAAAACCCCCAGAAATTTCACATAAGCTGACAAAACGGCCTCTACATGACAGGGGTCCTGCATTTAAAGCCTTTGGGCCTTTTCTGCGTTACCTTCATGGATTTCATTGTGTCCTGCCCGTAGTAGTGAATGGGCTGCTTGGGGTTCCTCGACCCGGGGTACCCGAATCCGGCTACGTGCACCATGTCGCAGAAGTTGAGGGCGACGTATATGGCCAAGATCCCCGTGGTGGGGTGCACGGGATTCTGCGGGAACAGGGCAAAGAGCCGGTTTCACCACACGAGCGCGATACTCCATTCCGCCAGCAGGTGGCAGCAGGGGCACGTTCCCCTGACGTCTTCAGCTGTTTCGACACTGCCCTCGGCTGTACTGCATTTTAGCCAACGCCAAAAAAACCCCCCAGAAATTTTCTTTTGCCGACTCGCAGAATTCCGGAATGAGGGGCACCCCCTCAACCTCAACCCCCCCCGCCCGCCCTGGGGAAACCTGCTCTTCGGGCCATTACCAGGGTCTCTCCGCCGCACCGCAGCCCGCCACCTCTGTCGACGATTTCCAAAAATCGCACGAGAGGGTAAGCGGACGAAATTGTTTCCACATGAAAGCGAGCGGAGGGGAGAAGCTGACGTAACTCTCCCTCCTCTCCTTTCCAAGTGCTCGGCAGGAACAGAGCGCTGGTCTGAGGCCGGGCCGTCCGTCTCCCTGTAACCGGAGAGTTCTGCACGGGTTCGAAACGGCTCGGCTCGAACCCTCTGGCAAACCGACTAGTTTGACGGGGACCTGGAAACGAGTCAGCGGCCTCTGCCGTTTCAATGTTGAAGAAATCTTTCTTTTTTTTTTTTTTAAAGAGACACTGTCTACGCCATCCAAATAAAATATTTTGGCGTCATGTTGGTAAGGGGGGAAAAAAAGCGCAGTACCGATCCAAATCCAAATAGAACAAAATGTCGCCGGCAGCTCATCTGAAAAACATTTGGCGCAGCTCGACTGTTCGTGCAGTTATGATGGACAGGCAGCGTTGGACATGCGGAGTGTTGCTCAACGAGCAATTCAGACTGCTGTGCAATTTCATGGCATCTCCCGAGATTGTTTTTTTCCAAAAACTTAAAACACTTAGTTTTACCTTTCGCATTGGTTTAAATCTTCGTAACAGTGTGTTTTGAAACTCTGGGATGAGATTGTTATCATTTTCACCTGGATTTCTTTAATCGTACAATCTCACATTTTTGTACATCAAGGGTAAAGATTGAGATCATATAACAATTTCCTGTGCAATAGCTGATATTATCTTTTATTTTGCCCTTTCGAGAGTCTGGAAATCTATGTCCTGGGCAGAGACAGAAACCTGTCTGTCGAATGTGAGAATACTGTTGCATATGCACACTGTACAAACTGCATGTACCCCAATCAGGGATGCTTTTCCTGATTAGCCAGCTAACAGCTAATAGTAGGACAGAATATTTACTAAAATGCATGTGCCTCAGCAGGCACATTATTTAGAGTATAGAGGGGAAAAAATGAATTAAAAAAACTAAAATTCCTAATGAATCAGGGAATACCAGCAGAAATAAATGCAGAGAGAGAGAGAGAGAGAGAAAGAGGGAGGGAGACAGACAGACGGGGCAGAGATAGAAAGAGGGAGAGATAGAGAGCACACATGTATGTGCTGTGTGAGCGTACATGTGTGCATGTGTGCGTGTGAGCGAGCGAGTGCGAGACTGAGTCTGAACACGTGTGAAGGCGTTCGTGGGCATGTGCGTTCCCAGCATGGGGGGTGGGGGGGGGGGGGGGGTGGGGGGGGGCAGCGGAGCTCTCACCTGGTTGCTCTTTGGCTTGAGGGGGATGTTGAGCAGCCGGCTGGCGGTCTGGTGCAGGAAGAAGGGGTCCAGGATGCGGAGCTGCTTGGGGTTCCCCAGCCAGAACTGAGGAGGGGGCTTCCAGAACCCCTTCCTCTCCTGGTGGAGACGAGACAGGGTTGGAGAATGGAGAAGTGACAGGGCCCGGTACTGACAAACCCTCTCCAGCACCTTTAATTTCCCCACCAAAAAATTAAACTCCCCATCTTATTGCACATGTTTATTGTCAAACAAGGACACACAGTGTCACTGACGCGAAGCACCACTCTTACACAGCACCCCCCCCCCCCCAAATTTTGTGCCAATAGCTCCCCCTTGTGGAGAATATTCAGCCTGCCAAATGTGAGTGAGTGAGTGAATTACAAGCCAGATCCATGAGGTGCTTCGCATCTTAAAAGTTCAGGGCTAATGCAGCGTTCTGATTGGTTAGCCTCCCTCAGAACCACACCCCACCCCATCCCACCCCCAGAGGCCCACTGCACGGGGTGCGAGTTGGCAGTACCCTCTTCTCGTCATTGAGGATCTCCTTGATCCAGCGCAGGTCCTGCTGTTTGAAGGGCACCAGCACCATGAGGGTGTCCGGGTCGTTGTGGACGCCGGGGTTGGAGGAGGCCGACTCCGGGTAGAAGAAGCGCATGGTGGTCTTGTTGCCGACGTCGTCCTCGTAGCCCCGTACGGGAGCGTCGTTCAGCCTGCGCGCGGGAACAGAGACGAGCCGAAAAAAACACCATCTCAACACAGCGTCTCAGTGTAAACAAAACGCAAGAGAAAAAAGGACCAATCAGAATCACAGGCGTCCACCAACGGGCAGTGTATACGTGAGAAAAAGCATTACAAGTTCTAATTTCCACAACAGAGTGTCATTTTGTGTTACATCTACGTCAGTTGTAATTTTAGGCATTTCATCTGTTGAACAGAAAAACAAGAGCGCTCCACTATCAATAACGTTTCCTCAACGTTCTTGAGTAACACAATGACTTTGACATTTTTTTTGCGACAGTGGCAATGTCACTCACTGGTATCACAAGTGCAAATCAAAAGGAAAATAAACCTGTTTTCATGCCATGTTAAAGGCATAAAAGGAATCTCTGCCATTTATTTTCCATAAACAGCATGCGACAGAAACGATAAACTGCAACTTGGAGCAGAAGGTACCCTACAGCTGATAGGCTGCAGTATAAAACCAGTTTATGACATAACTCCTTCTTGTCTAATGCTGCACTTAGCGCTAATTCTCTATGACAGTCTAATTTGCCAAATTCCACACGAGGCAGATGAAAAACCGCCCGTTTCAGAAGCAGTGTGGAGTCTAAACTGAACTAGCTGACAGCATCTGCTCGCTAAATGTGTCGCTGGGATACGAGGACAGTGTGAGAACTCAATGGGGCATGACAACTGCGCAAAGCAGCAAGGAAAGTGACGGAACTGCTTCAAAGGCACATGGGAACAAGCCGTACGTCAGTGCCCATAATTTAGCATTCCCAAAGGAAAGCGCAACCGACACAGCGCTCCTACAGCTTGGGGCAGACCAAGGCGGGAGCAGCGAACCAAGGAAAAGGTGGCTAAAATGACTTTTTAAATCTACGAGTTTATGACACACAAAAACATGGGGATTGGTACAATCACACGAACGTAAAATGAACCGGGTATTTGGAGACGCCATTTACCTGATCACCACGTCGTACTTGTTTATAGCGCCCCCTAGCGAGCTGTTCTTGATGCTGAACCCGTTTCCGATGACCACGCAGGTTCTGCACAGCGAGCTGGAGACAGGGACAGCGGAAATGAGGCGGTCACTCCGACGCGGACACAAACTGAAACTCATTACGGAACTCACGGACCCCTGGAGAAAGGAGCTCTGGGTAATTTCCTATGGCAGGGCGTCACAAGCTAGCCCACATAACCCCCTTTCACGCCTGGATTCACTTCACCTCCTTTAAGGAGATTGATGTGTCTGCAGCAAAATGTTGTTTTTTTTGGGACATTCTTGCTTTTCTTTCTTTTGAAAGGGAAGAAGTGCTGTTTCCGAGCACCGGGGAGGATGATGCAACGTCTCGCATACCTCTTGACGCTGTCTGGCATTCTGTAGCTCGCCGCGCTGGCCAGAACCTTCAGGAGGTACGCCTCTGCAAAAGAAGAGAGGACAGAGGATTCTGAGCCCCCGCGCGCTTCGCGGTTCGGGGATTTCCTGGAAGCTTCGCACCGCCGAGGGCGAAACTTCTGATTTACAAAAACCCGGCGCCGACTAAACGCCGGGACCGGCGTCACGTCCGTGCGCAAAACGGGGGAAACAACGGAACCCGAAAAACGCAGCGCTGCCGTCGGGTAACAACGAACCCCGACTGGAGCGAGCTTTCGGGCACACGTGCGGAGCGGGACTGAAAGAGAGCATGCATATTTAATAAAACCGTCAGCGCCCGGGCCCGAAAGCGGCGGACACGTCCCGGGGCCCCCCCGAAATAAAACTAAAAAAGCGCGAGAGAGAGAGAGAGAGGACTCACCGCTGCCCTTTATGCCGTACGGTAACGGCAGCGACGAGGAGCAGTCTTTCCAGAAGAAATCCCCCAGCCTCAGGAACAGCTGCGTGTTTCTGCTCACACTGGGTTAGACGGGTTTGGGAAAAAAAAAAGAAAGAGGGAAAGAAAGAAACAGATTATATGCAAATTAATTCAATGAAACAGAATGAAGAACGCACAAAAGGAAGATCTTCACACGGCCGAAGGGAACGAAGCAGCCACATACTCCGCCAAATATCGTTATACCCGCTATAGTATTCAAATAGGGAGAGAAGATTATCCCTACATGAATTTCTGGGATTGTGCAATAAAATCTGCATGCGAGCCAGTGAAAGGGGCCATTTTTGAAATCACGCGTAACTTTTGTGGAACGATTTTGTGGAACATTGTAGAAATCATTTCATACGTAGTACATGCCCTCGCAGCTGCAAAAACAGAAAACGGCACAACCCAATGAAATAACCTGCTTAATTTGATGTGTTTTGAAGACAACGCTCATCTTGCTTCCGGCACAAAGATGCCACAGAATCAACCACTTGTTTTATCCCCCCCCCCCCCCCCCCCCCCCCCGGCGTTGCCAGGCGATGTGCCCCTATCTGTGAGCGCACGCCTGCTGCGGTCACGATAGCCCGCGTGGGAAAACGTCTAAAAAGGGGGCGTCGAATAATCACCCGCTGAGCACATTTCAAGTGTTCTGCGCGCGAGGAATACGTTCGCCCTTATCGCAACCTCCTTACGGGAAAAAAAAAAGACGCGCGCCTTCTGCGGTTAGGTAGCGACGCCTCGGCTAACGTCCAGGAGGGCTCTACCTACGGGTGACGAGCGGAGAAGTACCAGATGCCTGTCAGGCTGTTCCCTCCCCAAACAGGAAATGTGTAGCATTAATGGGAAGGGGGGGGGGGGGGGGGGGGGCTGGGGGGGGGGGGCTCTAATGTTAAGAGAGCACATTGCTGTGCAGCCACTCACCACCCCAACCTTCACCACAGCACAGCTGCTACTTTTTTCAGTTCTCGTAAAAAAAAGCCCAGCCACAGCATCTCCATCTTGCTTTCACTTATAATCTTCTCCAATTCTACCATTAAAAAAAACAAATTAGACACCATCTTCCATGCAACTAAATATGGCGTTTGAAACTTTGAGACATTCTGTAATGTACAAGTAAGCAAGTGAACTTAAAACCGTCGTCTTTATACATTGAACAGTCATTTAATGCGGTTAAAATAGCACGTTTCTCGACCCTGGACACAAACTGGACGAGGTCTAGTGAAAACAGGTCGTACAGACCATGGGTTCGGGACATGACAAACTTTCTGCGCGTTTTTTTTTTTTTTTTTGAGGCAGCAGAATTTATCAGCTGCAGAATGGTCCGGATGCACGAGAGCGATAGATTACCGACACCAGTGTTGTCACAGTGCGGTGAATGACAGAACAGCGCTTCTTCATTTTTTGCGGCATCCTGTAAATAACCTGGCTCGCGAAAACAACTCGATTCTATTTCCAACTGTCAAAAACCACTCCGCTTTCAAATCTGCAATTCAGTCTTCATTTCTGCAGCTGCGGCGAAACGTGGCCCTCCACAGCAACGTATGGCATAAGCACGTCAAAATAATTCAGTACTGTACAGTACAGTTCAGTACTGACACTCTAATCAACACTGACAGGAGTACATTTCACTAAGAAAGAGAGTACAAGTTATGCCTTTGAAATTCATATCAACTCAAGAGTTAGTTAATACTTAAAATATTACCCTCCAAATGCCTAGTAAAAAAAAAAAAAAGTGCCGATTTCCTTTGATGTTAAAACGTTAATATGTCAGTATAAAGGATCCAAAACTAGACAGTCATTACCGCTACCCCTATTCGCCGCCACCGGGATCGCGAGGAGCCTTCACCACTCACTTAAAGCCGAGGGCCTCCCACTTCTTCGACATCATCCAGCCGTCGCACGCCGTCTTGCTGGGGGCGGGGGGCTTGCCGGTGCCTGTGTAACTGACAGAGAAAACAGACGCTCTCAAAACCCTAAAGCCCAAAAAAAGGACGGCGGGGGGCTCACCGAAGCCGTGACATCGATTGGCTGTCGGGACTCGTCGCAAAGAGCTACTCTGCTGACCCCCGAGCGAAAGCCACAGGTTACCCACCCTTTACGTCAGGAATGCATTTATGTTTTTCTAAAAATAAAAAAAATAAAAAAAAAACATTTCTAAAACCATTTCACGATTACGTCCGCATCACGGAACCAGTTTATTTTACATCGATTTTCACGTGACTGACAAAGAAATCAGTGATAACAGAATGTCACGTTCAAGAGTGGAAACAATGTACCAGTGTTAATAAAGGACAGGTCTGCCTACACTAAAGAGAGAGAGAAAAAAAAAAAGGACGTTGACATTTAGACATCAATAAAAGAAACGGGAAGGGGAATCTCAATTCTGAAAGGCACAGCCAGCGTACTGTCCTCGTTTTTCCGATGCGTCCCCCGGCCTGTTCAATTTGCGCCACTCGCTCTCCCAGGGCGGTGCTACAGCACACGGCAGACCCAGCGGTCCAGATGGACCGAGTCAGCGTCGCCTCTGGTGCCTCTCGCCAGCTTTAAAGAGCCCGCCCACGCCAAAATGTGCATTTCACAAACCGCGTGTCACGTTTTCATCGCCTTGCCCGCTAGTCTTCTGAGCTGCTGACTGTTTAAAAATGGAGATCTCAAGATTAAATTTCTTCATGTGCAATCGCTACAGTGAGGGGAAAAAAAAAAAAAAAAAAAAAAAAAAAACAGGCCACAGGCTAAAAAAAAAAGCTAAAAAACGACGCACCAAACGTACATACAAACAGAGATGCGACCTCACAGCTCCTTATTTGGGGACGTTGGCTAACGCGTGAGGCCTTAGCCGAGGCGGCGGGTGTAACGTGTGCGCCACCGTGAAAGACGCTGCCCGTGAAAATGTTACGTTTAAGTCGCGCTTTATTGACCCCGTGGGGAAATTTGTCCTCTTGACCCACCCTAGCTATTTAAGGAGCCACAGTGCAGCGCCCGGGGACCAACTCCAGTTCTGAGGCCAGCGCCGTGGTCAAGGGCAATGGCAGGAGCATACATTACAGTACTGGCATTTAGCAGACGCTCTTATCCAGAGTGACTCACGCAACTTTTTACATAGCATTTACACAGCTGGATACACACTTGAAGCAGTGCTCAAGGGTACAACAGAAATCAGGAACTGAACCTGCGACCTTTAGGGTGCAAGACCAGTTCCTTACCCATTACACTACACCTCCGCCCTTGACATACGTGTCTAACCTGACGTTACGTGTCTTCTGGCGTGGGTGGAAGCCAGGGTGCCCGGAGGAAACCCACGCTATTACGCGGAGCACTTGCAAACTCCACGCAGAGAGGATTAATATTTCCCCCTGTGATCAGCCAGCGCTATACATTCACACAATTAGTAACTGCTATAAGGTCATTAGCATCGTGCGATTCGTTTCGCTTCAAGGTCAGGCTCGTGTTTCTACTCTCTTAGGAAGCTTCTAGAAGCCCTTTGCTCTTCCGCGGGAAGCGGAACGGGTTAGAGGAGGAGGAGGAGGAGGAGGAGGAGGAGGAGGACGGGGACGGGCCTTACCTCTGGAGAAACACGTGGGAGAAGTAGAAGGAGACGAAGAAGAGCAGCACCGTTATCAGTCTGATGGACCATGCTGTGGAGCAGAACGAAAAGCAGACGCATATTTTTTAACCTCTCGGCGCACACTGTTAGCCTGAAGGTTGACTCATTAGCCCTGTTCCAGGGTGGACTCCCTCCCACTCCCCCCCTTGTGAGTCTGGTTCCTCCCAAGATCTGTTCCACCCAGGGAGTATTTTTTCTTGGCACGGACCGTCGCCCTAGGCCTCCTCCTGAGGCAGTTTAGTTTACCGGGCATACCTGCGACGAGCGTTTGTTAAATATCGGTTTTGATTTATGGAAATGCACAGAGACTGACTGTGCAGTGTGCACCTGCACCTCGCCTCAGGCTACACAGCCAAAGTGATCCATCCGTAATCTCCGCTGCGTTCAGCCGGCACTGCTGTGATAACAGATACCGCGGTTTGCTTGGCTGGCCTTCAATGCAAATTGGAAGTGAACAAAAGAAGTATGTTGCCATGAGTTGTTTTTTCCCCCCCGGCCTATCTGCACTTGTGTTTTTGTCCTCCTACAAGAAGAGGGCGATATTTTCCGAAGCCACTTGTCAAGCAGCCAACGCAGTGCTGTATGTTAATCACCTCTATTACGTTGTCCTAACCTGACCAGGGCTGGTCTCTAATTAGGTTCAGTGGGTGTCTCAGATCAAAACAAAAGCTTTCACCCACACTGGCTCTTTTTGCATGAGACTGGACACACCTGGTTTAGGAAAAACAAGATGCATCAACAAGCCGACTGATTAGTATGTAAATGTATAAGTGGTTGTGTTGCTTTGATTATTTACCATGAAGATTACATTACTCACCAAAACAGAGAGTATCTACACTGATGCCTTCAAGGAACCAACTATGTGTCAAATGTCACATGCCACCCCCTCCCACCCCCCAAAAAAAGAAAAAGAATAATATTGCTCAAAACATAAATTCATTCAATATTAACTACGCTGGCACAGGAAAAGGTTTTCTTGAGAAATCGTTTGACGCATCTTTATAATCTATTTTTATAACACCTAGAGTCGTTTGGGCGTGGTGGCCAAGCACGTCCACAGGAACCGCTTCAGCTGAATGACAGACCAGAGGGCCTGCACAACCGCAAACAGACTGATCCTGCACGTCTAACTAGGGCAGGAGGCATCGGAGAAAAAAAAAAACCCTTCAGAACCTTTGTTTATTATTATTATTCACCATGGTTTAACCAGGAAGTGTCACTGAGATTAAAATCTCTTTTAATCTCAGTGAGACCTGGCCAAGGCAGCAGCAGTACGCCTACACAATAGTTACAGACTGTACAACAGTCAACTGGACATACAACAATACACAGAGACAGCTATTCAGTCTTGCGGAAGACATAGCATCTCGAGAACATTGATTGGACCGCTCAGACAAACTGATTGGATGACGTGGCCGGTGCACCGTCCCCCTACGCTACGCTGGTACCACCGGCCCAGTTCAGACCAGCTGTTCCGTTCTCTGCGAGCTCAGCCTGCCGGCCGAGCAGTACCCGACGAACAACGTAGGCGCAGTCGGTGCCAAGATCTTTCAACACTTACTTAGGCTTCCTGCTGTAATTACGAACAGGGTTCCTATACCCCCCGTCCGTGTGCACACTCTTACTCCTAATGGTTCAACTTTCCCAAAACATTGCGTTGCCTTACCTTTTAACGTCAGCACATACAAAAAGTAAATAATCCTGGTACCCTTTTGTCTTCCTTCACTGGAACTTTCAGTTACTCCTTTTCAAACAACAAACATACAAATAGCCAAATTTCAAAGAAATGTAACCACAAGAACACAGAAATGGGGAAAAAAATACAAGCTCAAGCTTGATGCATTCCAGCACTTTCCAATTAGGCCTAACTACTGAAAAAAGCATCACGACTGGTACTAAACCAAGGTGCAAGCTAGCTCGCTAGCAACAGAGAGAGTATCCAGTGACAACCACCTCCTTTTAACACTGGGAGCCATTACACTGTTAGCTACCTGGGCTGTTAGCTAACTCAACAAAAGCTTGTCATTGCTATATTGACCACTGAGAACTTATCAAAGGAGATGCCAAGTTAGATTATCCTGCCAGATACATTTAAAAACACATTTAAGGTTGTAAAATGATAGAGGAAATACTAATAGAAAATTAATTAAACTACAAATAGACCCTATGTCCGGGTTCTTCAGAAAGAACAGCCCAGAGCAAGCACTGGAGCTCTCGTATAGATAAAGCATGTTTATTTAAGCATGACCCTCTGTTTAATCAACGTCTTAAAACTGTAGGCTAATTTTTAAAAAAGAACCGTTGTTCTTTCTGATGACCGAAAATGAGGAAGAGATGGGTCTATATACAGTGGGAACCAAAAGTCTAAGGACACTACCAAGACCTGATTGATTTCAATATTTACCAAGGGCTAACACAATAATGATACTTCTTATACTTATTCGAGAGAACATTCTTTTTTTAATGAGTCCAAAAGAGTTTATTGAAGGTCAAAAATAGTCAGTTATCAACGCTTCCCATAGATGCTCTGTGGATGTGACTTGACCTTTTCCCTCTTCAACAGCTCCCACAGATGTTCATAAGAGTTAAGGTCTCATGATTTTGGTGACCTTTTTCTCAATAATGTGCTCTTGAATAATAAGTGTAATTGGGGCATCACAATTACATTATTCCTTGATAACTAATAAAAACCAACAGGAACTGCTAGTGTCCTCACATTTCTTGTCTCCAATGTACGCACTTGCATCGCACGGAACACAGGAAACTAGAGTGCCCAGGTACGTCCGCCGTTAAAAACTCAAGTTGGTCTTGAGGTCTTACTTTTTGCTGTCTTGAGGGACATCTTCACATGCTCCTACGCGCTCTCATCTCCGAACAGCACATGGCGTTACCCTGGAGAAGAAAGGGGGGGTGGGGGGTGGGGGGTGGGTGGAGAAATGTTACCACAGAACGCTCCGTCAACACCTGGCCGTCCCCGTCTTTGTCCTTCCTGCCGTTCTCGTATCCAGGTAGCCGTCGGCACAGCGAACCAAAAGCTGGGACGGGCGCCAAGCAACTGTGACCCGTGACAATGGGACTATTCTGGCCTGTTTTCTTCACACGCGCGCACACACACGCGCGCACACACACACCAAAAAAAAAAGCTAAAGGAAACAGAAGTATGAGAAAAAAAGGAAACAAAACTTGAAAAACAGCGAAGGAAAAAAAAAAAAAAAAGAAGGCTTCTGGAAAAGGCGACGGTCTCCCGTCCTCTTCGCGGACTCTCGCGCGGGAAGCGGGCCGGGGGCAATCCCGCTTCTGGACGGGACGGGACGGGACGGGCGGGCGATTAAATCGGCTTAGGGGCGCAGGGCCGGAGATGACGACCGGGGGGGGGGGGGGGTCGGAGGGGGGGGGCATTTCAATCTCATGCCGTTGCGTACGGCAGAGCGAGATCTGCCGGCTTTAAATAATGCATTCGAAAAAAAAAGCCAAGTTTAGATCGGGGATTAGGCGGGATTATAGTGCCAATGATGTCACAGATAGCCAGGGGGGTTCGTGCGGATTACAGTCTGCAATTACCACACCCTCACAGGACGTTTGCTTTTGGGCTCTGTTCAGCATTTACTGAAAAAAAGTGACACACCAAAAGTTAACTACAGCCTTTTACCCCCCGTGGTATTTACTTATGTCGTCACTGCATTGTTTAATATGTCATATGTACTGCAATGCTTTATGTTGACACTGTGTTGCCTGCTACTTAGGCCTGGTGCCTTGAAAAAAAAAAAAAAGATTCCAGATCTTGAGCAAACTTCCTGGATAAACACAGGTCAATATTTGAATGGTTATAAACCAGACAAACGAGACTGTGGACATTGTGTTTCGCAGGAAAATGGAGAGATAGAACTCTCTCGCCACATGATCAAACAAGGAAAGAAAATTCATTCGAAACTCTTTATTGACACGAGCAATAACAAAAACAGTATGCATCTCTCTGTACATAGTTGACTCACTGAAGGCAGAAATCTGCGCCACCAAGAGCAAAGTTGGCTTTGCAGCCGAATGTGCATACTGTACACCTTAAAACGGGGTTAATTCAGGCCCGTGCTTCGAAACCTCCATCAGATAAGGCCCAAACAATTCCAGGGCAGTATATTTAATTGAGCCTCGCATCACGGTTCACTGAGCTCAGAAAAGGAGCTGAAAACACGTTCCATTTCCGTGTGGGGTCCACAGAGCAGAGTTATGAGTTATGACGTGTAACAAACTATTGGGGGACTGTAATTTGGGGGGGGGGGGGGGCGGTGGCTAGGAAGATGATTGTCCATGAAACTCACCATTGGAAACTTTTGTCGCCCCCCCCCCCCCCCCCATACACACACACACACAAGACACACGTTTCACTTCACCCAGTCACAGGAGCCGGAGTCAGGAGAGCAAGAGCCAACCAGAGAAAATCTGCGATGCATGACTGGCACCTGGTCTGGTGTGCGGCCACCTAAAAAACATCCGCATTCGCTAGAGTCAAGCAGCCCGCAGACCACAGCCAATCACCAGGAAATCACTGCGGTAAACCCTTCCAAAAAGGAACGCAGCACATCTGATTTTCAAGCAGAGCTCCTTCACACGGTAGCACGCTCGCTAACGCCATGCCAGGCTTGCTGTGAAACTCAACAGCATTCAGAACTATTTGCATCACATTACATTACAGGCATTTAGCAGACACTCCTATCCGGAGCAACTTACACATATGTTGCAGCAATATACAGCACCTTGCTCAAGAGTACAAACAGCAGTGTCCTACCCGGGAATTGAACCTGTGACCTTTCGGTTACAAGACCAGTAAGGTCCCCACCCATTATACAATACACTGCCGCCCAGTATTGCTGGGGATTAATGGAAGAGAAGCAGTGTGTGAGGAAGAGGAAGGAAACGAGGCCTTGGGGGGGGGGGGGGGCGGGGTCTCCGTGCGTTCCCCATTTTCCTGCTGTGGAGGAACACAGCGCAACCCCTGAAAGCAGATCAGTCTCGAACAAGCGAGAAAAAAAACATCTTGTCAGCTAACACCCTCCTCTAACCGCCACCCCCCTCCACCCCACCAGACCAGTATCGGAACGCGATGCCAACTTCCGCCACGGTTTCGACATCCTTGGCTAACCCATCGGGCGCAGGGGAATGGGCCACTGAACCTAATTAACCGTCCCTGCTGTTTTTCTGCGTGCGAGGAGCAAGTCCACGCCCTTTTCGTACCTTTTCGTTTGGTCATTTCCACCTCAGGACTGCGTCTCTTCTTTTTTCTTGTTTTCTTTTTTCTTTCTTTTTTTACAGCGGCTTCCACCCTGCAGATTAAACACAGTAAAAAGTTTTTACGGCGTCGATTCGGACGACGGCTACCTTCCCCGAACGAGTCACGAGGCGCGGATCTGCAGAAGGAAATGAGCGGAAATCCAGGCCCCGCGCTCGTAGGCCATCTGTCTCCTCATCCGTGGATCGCGGTTAGAGAATACGCGAGCAGTACACGTGCACAAAATACCGCAGAGCTCCTTCAGCGGCTCCCACGTTTAGGGTACGCAGGTACCCCAGTAGGGGAAAATGGCGCACACAATCAAAATACGCAAACAATATAAAGAGAGAACATAAATATTCAGTTATACCACACAAGAATACAAAAAAATAAACAGCCTAGAGCCTGTGTTTCAGCTTCTCTAGGTAGTCTTTAGGCAAAAAAATTTTAGACTGAGGTAGCACCATAATATAGTCTCCTACAGTGAACACACTGCACCATTGTCTGCAGGACCCCGCCCCCCCGTTTGGTCTCAGAAAGGCTCATAAATGAATAACTGTTACAAAATGCGTATTGCACCTTATCGGACCTGTGTGTTTTGTAGTTGTTCCAACGACCTTCGGTGTGAACTTACCGTACTACGTGGCTTCGGATAAAAGCATCTGCCAAGTAAATGTAATGCAAAACAGGGACCGAGGAGGAGTCGTATTTCGGCTTTTGAAGGTGAAGGTCACGCAAATCTGACGCATAGGACAGGCGCCGTGGTCACAGGTCATTTGGAATTATGTAAAAATATTCTGACAGCAAATGCCACCCAAAGCCTATTTTTAGGATTTGCCTTTATGCTGAACATTAGCCTGTAAGCTATGTTTAGTAGGGCCAGCAAATATTGGATTTCAAAAAGAGGACAGGAGTGCTATTCTCGTGTCAAGAGGGCTATTCGTTGGCTCATATACGGTCTATAGAATTAGGAAAAAACCTAGCCAGACATTTTTTTTTTTAGGAATTTTGAAATCCCACCTGGATGGATATTTTCGGTTAATCAGGGCGCTAAACCGAAAATCTCAACTTTCAAGAACTCCAGACGCATTCGTGGGACCTGCCACTCGCCTGTCTGCATTTTTTGAAGGACTCTGATGCGCGTTTGAGTCGTTCCTCATTACTCTGCTGTACTGGTGCCACGCTCGGTCCCATTACCCAATTTCGTGTGGAGAGCTCCGGGCTGAACAATGCGGGTTTTGACTTCGCGAGCGGGTCCCGTGGACCGTAAGGGCTGGAGCTCGATCCAGGCTTGTGGCAGCAATTTTAAGATGGCGGGCGCATAAGGGGGTCTTCTGTTCCAGCTGCTCGCGCACTCTGCTTGACCCCTGCTCGCGAGCGAGAGAACGGCGGGCGTACGCGCACGAGTGTGTCTCCGCGTGCGCCCGTGTGCGTGCGCGCTCGCGCGGCCCAGAACGCCAGCCATTCCGAGCGCCACGCTCAGAGGAGAATGCTAATTAGCGTCCTAGCTAATTAGCACAAGCGAAAACAAGACCTAAAATGGAAACGCAAGCGCAGCGGCGATGGCGGAAAACCGCACGCCTGTGTGAAACAGAAACGGAGCCGGCGGCCACAGGGCTCAGCGCACAACAACCCTCTCTTTTTTAACGTCGGCCAGGAGAAAGAAAAAAAAAAGAACTCCAATTCACGCCATTTTACGCGGCTTCTGTTCGCCTGGCAGGACACCTGGATCGCTCTCAAAATGGCGAGGCGAGCCTGTAACAATTACAGAGCCTGGAAATGAGCAGGCCTCATTAAAGGCTCTTAACTAGGAGCAAACTACCAGTCAGTCAGTCAGTTAGTCAGTAAGAAAGCAAGCAACAGTAAGTCAGTCGGTCAGCATGCATGCAAGACAGTCAGTCAGTCAGTATGTAAGTAAGATAGTCAGTAAGTAAAAAAGGCAGTCAGTCAGTATGCATGCAAGACAGACAGTCAGTCAGTCAGTATGCAAGTATGATAGTCAGTCAGTCAGTAAATAAGTCAGTCAGTCAGTATGCATGCAAGACAGACAGTCAGTCAGTCAGTATGCAAGTAATAAAGTCAGTCAGTGAATCAGTATGTAGGTATGTATGTATGCAAGAAAGAAAGATAGTCAGTAAGTAAAAGTCAGTCAGTCAGTCATTATGTAAGTCAGTCAGTCAGTGAGTAAACGTGGCCTTTTCCCTCCACTGTAACGCGATCCCCACCAGGAAGTGAGCCGGTAGGCCCGCCCTGAGACCAGCAGCCCACCGCCGCTCCGCCGTCTCCCCTGGCGCTCCTTCCGCGGCGGCAGGCTCGTGAATGCCTCATTCAGGGCCCCGTTAACTACCTCCACATGCTCCCGCTTCCAAGAGGAACTCTCCCCCCCCCCCCCCCCCCGCCCCCCCAAACCCTAAACGTCAGGTACGGCCTTCTCCCCACAGCCGGCGCCTCCCCGAGGCACGTGCCCCGGTCGCCGTGGAGAACAGTGCCGCCGTTATCGACCGCGGCGTGGCGGGGCCTGGCGCCGCTCCAGGCCCGCCGGAGGGGTCGGGCCGCCTCGATGGGGCCCCATCCTTGGCCCCTCTGGGGTCCCCCTTGCCGGAGGACCTTAGCTTTATGATTTTAAGTGACCCACGGCATAAAACAGACCGGCCCATCATGAGGCTGACTCGGGACGATCTCCGGTGTGTCGCCTTAACGCGAGCCAATCAGGTGAAACGTGATCTCGCAGAAGATGGCTCCCCGCCCCCCCCCCCCCCCCCCCCCCCCCCCCCCTTGCGTGATACAAAATGAGGGCGGACGACAGTCGAGATAACGGCACTCATCGATCAGCTGCTCATCGGTCACGGCACTTCTCCACGAACCACGTAACATCTCGAAAAACAACAGGGTAGGTCTGACAGGACAGTGTCATCAGTGCCTCGATAAACAAGAAGATCCTGTTTCCGAGTTTTTTAATCTCGACAAACCGATAATGCAAAGTTATTTTTTTTCCTCCAATGGGTTTATGTGAAGTCACAACTGATGTCACAACTGTCACTTTCTGAACTGCAGCCCAGTCCGTGCTTGCTTCACAATTCATCTTCCTGTGGCGTCTAGCTCCATAGGGCCTTGTGCAACTGCCGAATGCGTCGCCCGGGGTACAGGAGGGATCAGTCGGTTAGGGGATCCGCGTTCGTCGCTATCTAGCGGCCCCTGCTGGTCAATCGTACACCCGCGGCCTGCGTGTGAAAGGTCCTCCTCCGACTCCGCCCTGTGCGAGCTTAGCTGTAGTCGGCGGTGTGAGAAGAAGCAGCTGGCGACACCACGAGTCTACACTCGAACCCGAACCGGCAGTGGGGTCCACAGCGTGAACGCGGCTGCTGTTCCAACAGCTGGACAATCCAAATTCGAGAGGCTCAGCCCCACATTGGGTGCCAAATTCACACACACACACACACACACATACACACACACACACACACATATACTATATAAAAGAATTCAATTTGAAATCTACCTCAACAAAAGTCTCCAATAAACCTCACAAATCGACAGTGAGTCCCAATAAATTATGGTGGCTATCACATGAAAGCAGCTGTAGGGTCAGTGAACAGTGATCGATATGGAAAAAGCAGAAAAATAATGTGTGTGAGCATAAGACACAGGCACTACCCGTTTCAAATGCCAAATTCACAATTCAGACACGACTAAACTCGTCTGAATTTTAAAGTGGACGGTTCTGGCCAGGGCCTAGTCAATTAGAATAAAAAAAACATATTTAAAAACTGTGCGCAAGAGGACAGAAGAAAATGCAAACGCGTCTTTAAAACTGGCAGTCTTGGTGGTGTCGTCTTATCGGAGATCCGTTTCCCTTTTTGGAAACTGCACCGGTAGCAGCCCCGCAGTCCTCAGTTTAAAAGAAGCGCATCGGGTTCACGCCGAACGTACGCTTTCTGACACACTGTTCGCAGCCCAATCGCTTGTAACCATGGTTACGACATTACGGCCATACGATGGATCCATAGAACCCGTGGAACCCATGCAGAGCTCATTCTTCCATTTAGGCTAGCCTATTTTTTTTTTTTTTATAACAAATTAATTTACTAAGATTTACCAAAAAACACTGTTTTATCAATTATTTGTGAAATCCGTATCACCACATTGTGTAACGCATGTGAGGCCAAGTTATCAGATCAAAAACACAACCATTAATATTAATTCTGGGAAGAATGCCCAGTGAAAGCCAGAAGCAATATAGGCTACAGATTGTATTTGTTCTACTTGTCCAAAGCTGAACACTTAAATAATCACAGAGATTCATTAATTTATCATGTAAAATGCTAGTTAGTTAGGCTACTTATTGAAAAACCAAATCTGTTCCTTGATATTTAATTACTTTTTCCTCATTCAACACTACAAATTATAATTTTGCCAAAATCCATTCTTAGTCAATCAATGCAACTAATATTGGACACATACCCATATATGAGCTATAGCCAGTCTCTCATCTACTAAAAATGATAACAAAAATGACAAAGTTCAATGACATAACTCCACTTGGTTGTTTATAATACGGCAAATAAATACAATGTACCCTCCGAGCTCAAACACTAGGCCTACACTATGACGAGAAGTAGCCAAAACTTTTATCTAAAAAAAAATTATCTAAGTGACCTATTTGAATAATCAAAGAAAAATACCATTGTTTTCATATTTTAAAACGCTGCATATTTAAGTACCAATTTGGGAGGGGGGTGACATAAGGACAGCTGTCCACTCCCCATTGAAAAGAAGGAGCCCCCCTTTGGGGAGAAGAAACTTAACAAAACTCACAGTTTTTTGCCCAGTTGTGCGCGTATTCCTTTTGAACAAGCAGCTCTGCTCAAACAACGGCATCAAAAGGTATCTTATTTGCTTACCTTTAAAAAGGACCAGTCCTGTGTGCTTTATCAACCGCTCGGTCTAGTAATGCAAAAAAAAAAAACTGCTGAGCAAAACTAATGCCCTCCCTGCCGGCGGGTGACGACTGCTATTTGACTAGCCGGGCTCTATGCAAAGTGAGCTGCTCCGGGTCATGCTAGTTCAAAGAACCTGAGATCATCACTGGCAAACAGTCCAGGTATGTAAACAAAGAGCTTGTGCCTCACATGCAGCACGTATGCACGCTTTGTGAACAAGGGCATCAACTATGTGGATATGGTCAGATGCTAAAGGAAAGAGCTTGATATTTGTCTGTCAAAAGGAATTAACATTGAACCCCTTTTGGATTTTTTTTTTTTTTTTCTTCCTTTGGCTTTATGACCTAAAAGACAACTGATATTACAAATAATGTAACATGTAGCCTATGAAGAATGTTGACCGGTGAATAAACACATTACTCATGTCTGTCTAAAACAGATTTTATATGTGCAGCACTTTTGACTGCACATATAAAACATGCCATTACTCTTCTGGAACATTGTCAAAATCAACCTTGACTTAAGCATTCTGGGATGCCTTCTTATGGGCGTTGTATGATGCATATGACATGTGCAAATATTTGGCCAAGCTGCTGTTTTGAGAAAAATAAATACAGATGTTGAATAACTTACACCTGATATATGAAGTGACACGTGGCAGCGTGTAACGTTAAGCACTGAAGATATGCAAGCCATCAAGCTTATCACTGGATCAACATAAAAGCAATAACAGCAAAACAAAAACCCACGGGCTTTTCAACGGAAGTTAATCTTGATTAGACTGCGAACAGTAGGCTAAACGTCCCATGTCGCTGTGTAAGATAGTGCTCAGAAACTTTAAAACGATCATAATGATTGAACATTTAGTGATTATGAAAGGCAGTCAAACACTAATCATTTGATTAGAACAATTCAGCTGTCAAGATCTTTTCCAAACATATTGCATCTTAAGAGTACATGCAGCACACAATTATGTTTAAATAGGACCACGTGGAAACTGTAGGCTATTCAGTTTTCAGAAATAGCCTAATGTTACAAATTACACTAATGCACAAGTACACTACACGTTCTGATACAGAGAACAATTTGTAAATGGTAAATGGACTGCATTTATATAGCGCTTTTATCCAAAGCGCTTTACAATTGATGCCTCTCATTCGCCAGAGCAGTTGGGGGTTAGGGGTTAGGTGTCTTGCTCAAGGACACTTCGACATGCCCAGGGCAGGGTTTGAACCGGCAACCCTCCGACTGCTAGACAATCGGTCTTACCTCCTGAGCCGTGTCGCCCCTCCTGAGCTATGTCGCCCCAATTTGTCGTTCGTGTTCTACAGAGCAAACAAAAATTTGAGCGCCAATATAAATTTCAGAACGCCGGCTGAGGCAGGCTGCAGCATCCGACCGCGCCAATATGCCACTGGCATCTTGCGTGTAGCGCATCCGTTTCGATTTTCGGCGGCATACCACGAGGCCTGACTTTCGCTTAGAATGAGAAAACATTCTGGGGGGGGGAGGGGGGGGGGGGGGGGTAGAATAACTGCCATCTTGAGAGATTTGGAGATGCGGCATCTTGACATGAATAAGCGCCCTCGCGAATTTCCCCCGACGTGGAGAGAGAGAACCCGACACGGACCGCGCGATAGCCGCCTAGCGTTACAGGAAACTGGCACGCACGTAATTACCGTCTGATTATCTGATCTGTATACCGAACAACACGGAGGCTCGTGCAGGGACAATGTTTTAGCCACGTTGCAGAGGAAGCTCTTCGGGCCAATGCAGAGCACCAACATGCAGCCCACGGGCTTAGAACAGGAAGAACTTCACCGCCGATTAACAGCAGGGGGGACAGGGGAGAGGATCTTAAACCTTTCCACGCAGGAGAGCTGCTAAAGTCACCCTGCAGAGTCATTAACCCCACGACACCCCAGGCTCTCCTTCACAGTCCTGTAGGTAGTGTGTGTGAGTGTGTGTGTGTGTGTGAGAGAGAGATCGGGATTTGGTACTTAGAGTAAATCGTTATGTTTGCGCACACACTGAGATGTTTACTTTGATCCAATGGGCTGATATCAATTATTGTCTCAGCGCAAACATTAATGCCAATTATTGTCTCAACGCAAACATTAATGCCAAGTGCTTGCTTGTATACTGTACACGATCTACCTCTACTTGAAACTTACAAGCAATTTTGTAGCTTTAAATGGGACTGGCCATGTGTGAGATCTGTGGTTGGCTATGGGACCATTTGTGGGGTCAGCAAAAAAACAACGCTTTTATGATAGGGCTATTTCACCAACAGCCAATGCAACTTTGATTACGGACAAGCAGATAAGCTGTCCGATTTTCTTCACGCCTCCTCCCGTTCTCTCCTTTCTTCCACGTGTCTCCTCTCCTCCTTGCCTCCACATCCTAACGGGTTGGAGAGTGGAAAGGAAAAGGAGGCGAGGAGTTAAAAGTATTGGGATGCACCCCTCGAGATCTTGAGCTGCTAATTAGCAGAATCGGGTGCGCCAAATCACTGTTGAAATGAAAAGCCACCTGGGCGGTAGATATCCAGGAACAGGGTTGGTGTAAGGGGACAGAAAGCAGTAAAATGGAGGTGCACTTCATGTAGAGCCAAACGCTGCTCCACATCCCCCCTAGGCCCTTCACACAGCACTCAGAGCAGGTGCTGTAGGGGAGAAACATGGCTTCCAGCCACACGGAGACAACTTCTCATTGTTAGATTTATTTCTTTGTCGGGTTTCAGGCATCCATTTTGCCCGAGGCTCCTGGGTGACTTTCTTTTTTAAGAAATGAAGGGGTGGTGGTGGGGGGGTATTGTGATTCCAAAAAAAAAACACCCAGGAAAAAAAAAAAAAGACTGATAGAAAGTATCATGCCATGTTTTAAAAACAAATCCAACCAAGAAAACGCCCCTGTCTGTCACTCAAACACTGATTGCAAAAAAAATACATTTGGCCAAAAAACAAAGAAACTATTGCATCAGATTCAGTGACAATTGCCGAAGGGAGTCTTCCCAGTATCCAGGACAGCACCAGAAAATCCGATACTTTAACAATGGGCTGGACCTAGCATACCAGGCTCCTAGCATACCAGGCAGTCAAGGGATCAGCCCCAGCATACCTCCACAAGATATTCAAACCCTACATGCCAGCCAGATCCCTCCGTTCTGCTACCTCAGGACGCCTGGCACCTCCCCCTCTTCGCACCTGCACTTCCAGAACACGTCTCCTGTCTGTTCTGGCCCCACAATGGTGGAATGACCTCCCCGTGGAGGTCAGAACAGCTGAGACACTGACCCATTTCAAGAGACGACTGAAGACTCACCTCTTCAGGCTGCACCTCTCCCCATCCCTCCCTACCCCCCTGTAAATGACTTTAAGCTTAGGGTTGTAACTAGGCAGCTGTTTCGTAAGTAACTTAGGTGCATTAACTGTCTTAACTACTGCTTGTATTTTTTCCATAGACTGCGTTGTTGCCGTTCTCATTGTGTTAGTGTTAATCAGTTTAACCTTCAGGGTCCAAGTTGAACTATGCGGTTGTTCCCTGCACTTGGACCGGTACTTCTCTCTAGGGTTTTCGTCATACTTGTTCCTGGTTATGGTTATACACTTTGTTGTACGTAGCTCTGGATAAGAGCGTCTGCCAAATGCCTGTAATGTAATGTAATGTAATGTAATGACCTAGCCATTCCTGCAGCACCATGGCCCCATCAATACACTACTGGGGCACCTAGTCTTCTACTTGGTCCACAGGGAATACTGCCCCCTACTGGACTACCAACACCTCTTCTGGCCGCAACTTAAGTTCCCCCAGGATATTGCCAATCACAGTACTTACCAAGCACTAGCATTGATTAGCTTTGATCCATTAGGCACTGAGTACTTAGCGAGCAGCATGTCAACTGACATGTCTGTTTACCCATCGTAAATTAGGTCAATACAAACAATGGAGAACTGCGCTAGTGGTTGAGCATGTGGACTGGGGTTTTACATTTGAGGGAATGAGTGAACAGTGTAATATCACAGCACTGCGAGTCTGCGCACCACTTTACTGGCGCCTAAAATACTAAAAAAAGATTTTTTAAATTAAATACACCACAGTGTGATCAATGTTTTGACGTGCTGGTTCTTCCTGGTTATCTGAAAACTGCATGGATAGTGTGCACACTCGTTTGCATTACTCCCCTACTATACCTACACCATTGACTTGGATGTGGGCGCATTAGCATTTTTTATAGTGCAATGTGACAAAATATTTTTTTGAAAATATGTGGAACGTTGCTGATAATGCACGCATGATTAGTAGATGTGGTTATAGTAATTTAGCTTAAATTCTGTAAGGGTGCATGCCTACATCAAATAGCATGTTGCTTTTTCTTGCAGTTAGCTACTATTAAAGTCATTGGCACCACGGTAAAATAAGGAGTATTCACTTGCAGAGCAGGAAACCCAAGATAACTTCGTAGAAACGAGCGCATTCGATCAAAATGATTCTTGTTTTACTTAGTGTTGGTCGCTGGCTCATTTTATACACATTAAATAAACTACCTTATCAAATTACTTACACTTGCGATTGTTCGCATAGCGCAACACGTTATCTCAGGATGAACTGACATAGCTACTTCTGGGTCAAAAAAGGAAGGTGAGCACAGAGACGACTATGACTACCCACAATTAATTCTAACAGAAGACATGTATACTGAACAAAGAACCAAGGCTACTCCTAAAACACAGGATAGTATACCTAAGGTCTGTTGCTAACCCAATGCTGGCAAGCAGTGGAACTAGACATCAAGCAACCGCAACTATTCCAAGCACAAAAGTCCTAACGTTAGCTCCCGAGACAAGAGACGGGGCGGGTTGCTGTGCCTGGATATCTGCTTATATTTAGATAGCAACCATTACTTGGTGGGGGAAATCACGAAAAAGACAATAGGTAGCCAACAAGTCGATGATAATCAGACTGACACGATGCCTCAAAAATATGCAGCGAGAGTATTAGCAAACGTTACAAGCCAAGAACACAATTAGCTACCGCCAGCTATATCAAATAAATACGCGGTAACGTTATGCAAAGGCTAACTGCCTGCGTTCCGTTAGCTACCATATTAATTATTGTAGTGTTTTGTAAACAACCAACTACTGCACACAAAGTCCATAGAAACTGATATAACAGCTGGCTGGATAACTCACCAATGATTTATGACTAGCTACCAACAGCTAGCTAGTTCCTTCCCATACCAGGACTCAGCGATGCCAATGTTACCATTTGAAGAAAGAGTGGTCGTGTTAATGTTTTTTGTCCTCAGACCTCCTCAGTAGTAGGACGTGTCCAGTATGGCTCGGCTGGTCTTATTTTGAAACAGTCCTGACTAGTACTTCGCCAGTTACAAGCTTACAAGAAAGAAAGAAAAAAAAATTACCCCACGATTTCACATCATTTCTGACTGTTTGATGATTAAGAGATCCATCGGAATGCAAGTTAGGCAGCGATACACGCTGCACGCCTTTTCCTATAGACGCATGCGCATGTTTTAAAGAGGGTTGATTTGGCAGTGGAGGGCACGGTAAGACTCTTCTCTGCAGAACCCTTACGGTTTGGACACTCGTTGTTGCAATCTTGTGATAACTGTATGCGTGCGAATAAAAGGTATAAATTCCCTTCGAAACATTAAAGATTTTCGCCTCGGCTGTTGTAGCAAGTATATGCATGACTTATAACCCGTAATTTTGGTACTGATGCGAGGATAAAATACCGGGTAGCCTACATCTGTGACCTGAAAAGAAATGCAGTTTTTTTCACCCTAAAAATGATTAATCGGTACAAATGGTACATACCTGTACATTGCTCTGGTGTATACCAGTACAGTATTAGTAAATCACCATGGTCCATAAATACATGATATAGCTCATCATTTTTTTAAACATACATTTGCAACATTATTCATCTAAAAGGTTGCAAAAATGTAAGTTTCCAATTGCCCTTGCCAAAGCAAACTATCCCTCTAATGCTTTCATGGTTACAGTAGGGGCCAGATTTGCAGACAGATTAAGCCTAGTAATAAATTAAATTTTCAGTGGAGATACTCCATACAAAACTCAAGTTACTTCTGGACAAAGCTTAATCTGTGTCTGTGAAACCAGCCCTAAGAGTCATGTTTATCTGTTTCCCTATCGGTATGCATATGGTCACTAATTTTATTTTGTCTGTACATATCCCCAAACTAAGTTAACCAGTGGAAATTAATTTACAGACAAGACACAATCAACGTCATTGTGCACACAGTGGAGTCAAGTACACAGATGGAGAAATATTACCAATTACTGTTGATTAGACCAAACCCACAATTCCAGTTTTGATTTAACATGGTCAAAGTTAACATCTACAGGTTTCAGCATTTCAGAGAGTTGTAACGAGTCACCTATCAGAAGTTTAGCATCAGCTGACCTGGACAGAAGCTACAAAATTTAAAAGTTAGGACAGTATAAATTCTTGGCAAATACAAGTTATTTTGGCTGCTCAGCTGATTTTATGAGCCCCGTTTCACTGGATCCTGTGGAGATGTACAAAATGAAGGATAAGGCAATTTTCTCAATATTCCTCCATCAGCAGAACATTTTTTTTTAGTACAGAAGAGCTTGCAACTTTCAACCTGTAGGAATATAATAATACCCGCACAGACATTCTATCCAGCTAACACGCAAAAATGTACAACGAGGAGCTGACGGGAGCTAAACACAAAAACATATAAGCTAACATCAACAAAATAGAACAAGTCAAAGAGAATTGGATTATTATTCTTTTTTACAAACAGCTTTATTAGGAAAAATTTCATGCAAACAACCATTGTAGTAAAAAAAAAAAAAAAAAAAAAAAAAAATTTGTCTATTAATAGCTACAGGGGTCAGACACAAGACAGACGATAGCTGAGCAAAGCTACTACGATTTTATTTTAAAAAAATTTTTTAACGGAGCACCGCAGACGCGCGTTCTCGTTCAGACGGCAAGAACTCTACACCTTGCCGGCCTCCTTAAACTTGCGGAGAAGGCCGTCGTCGGCCCTCGCGGGGAAGCAGAGGGTGCGAGAGCAGTAGTGCCGGGGGTCGGCCTCCAGGTTCTGGAGCACGTCGGAGAGCAGGTGCGCCCGCTCCACGCCGGAGCCCGGCGCGTCGTAGCTCAGCGAGGTGAAGTGGACGTGCAGGTGGTAGTAGGACGGCTGGTAGTGCAGGTACACCCTCAGCTTGTTGGCCGGGACACCGTACCGCTTCCGAATGGCCTCCTGGGGGGGGATTAAAAGCAAGATGTTTTTCACCACGTTACAGGACGCTTCGATGCCCCAAACTCAGGTCCGGTTACCACCACGGTGATAAAGGGTACTTCCACCGGTGCATGCAGTTTATTTATTTATTTATTTTTCAGCTTAAGCTCCTTTTGTTTGACTGATTGATCGATTGACTGATCGCCATTTACGAGTTCTCAAACTCGCTGCCGAAGCGGATTAGATTAGATCTGACAGGAAGATTACATTACAGGAATTTTCCTAGCATTAACTGAATTATTCACAAGCAAATTATCCCGCTAACTGATTTGGCAATCGGATTACAGGCTGTTGGTTTTTTTTGTGGGGTTTTCCATTTCTTGTTTATCCTCCTGAGTGGAAAACGTTTTTTTTTTTTAGGAGACCATTTCTAAAGCTATCAATCTGTATACCTGAGAAGCAAACTTTATCCAAATACTCAGAGCAAAAAGATACCAAGATATACACACAGCAAAGGTTACTTTTCATTTGATAATCATTTTTATTATCTTTCAAAAACTGTTTGATATTGGGCTCTACCGCGGTTTTTAAAAAAATAAAAAAATGACAGTCAACTAGCAAGCCAAGTGAACAGATGTTTTTTTCCCCCTCTCTGTTCTGTTTCAGGTTACTTGCAGTGTCCTTGTCACAACAGTACAATAACCAGCTCAGTCTCTTCGTTTGGAGACTGAAAATATGTGATCAGTGCAGCACTGACTGTTTTTCTACACGAATGTGATGCCCAGTATGCAGTATGACTCTGTAAGGCATTGTTAAGGACACAACAAAATGTTCAGCATTAAATTAACTCTTGAAGAGCACATATGGTCCCAGTTGGACTTGTGCATATATATTCTGCTGGAATTGAATTAACACTGAACATATTACTGGGGGGGGGGGGCTGTAATAATGCATTTGTATGATATGTACATATTCAGCACTCGTGTGAGTCCACACATCTACAGACACATACATTCACACACACAAACATTGCTTTCTGTTAAGACACAAAAACTAAAGAACAAAGAAAGAATACAAACAACAGCGTGCAACTGCTGCAATCCAAATGGCAAAGAAATATAATGTCCATTAAAAAGTAATTTGCCATGCACTCAATCCAAGACTCTTATGGTTATGAATCCAGATCCACATCTGTGTGGACAGGCATACACAGGCATACACACACACACACACACACACACAGGCAGGGCTGCAGCTATGAATTCTCAGGCCCGAGACCAAACATACTGGGATATGCTCTTGTGTAAGAATACAGCTTTCTTATAATACAAAGCTTGCTCTCCCTTTTCTTTTTCTTTTTTGATATGGAGATTTAACACATTTGGCTCCTGCTGGAACGAGTCACCTGCAAAAATGAGTTGGGTCGCACCTGCACTGGTGTGGGCACAGATTCGTTCAGTTTAAAGCACCACCTGGGAGCTCTAGTTTCATTAGTAACACAAATGGCCGCGAATACAATGGAAATCATTAACATAAGAGGGGAAAAGTGGCCTCCATGCGGAATAACATCTAAATGTGCCGAAAAACCCACGATCGGACCAATTAGCCACCCGTTATTAATGTTTCAGGACGAACTAATTAACGTTAGCAGCACGAGCAAAAAAAAAAAAAAAAAAGATTAAAATGCGCAGCAAATTTCAGCCACAACGAACAACGAAAAGCGTACCTAAAAAAGCCCGAAAATATATACAATAAAATTGCCCAACATTTTAATTTAATCTTTTTGCCGTGCATGCATACTTGCGTAATACTAATGTCAATCCATTTCATATAGGCTAATGTACAATCGCCATAACACCTAAAATGTTGTATATTTTAATGTTATACATTTTATTTTATAGGCACAAAGACAGAAAAGAGAAAGAAATCAACACGACAAATAAGAGAAAACGTTGTATATTTTATCTAATAAAAAACACGTTTTCAACGTACAAAAATGCCAAGTTACTCACACATACAAGACATACACCGTCAATAAACTCATTCATTCAGACTGCCAAAATCCAGGCCTGCCATTAAAAGTATTGATATCAAAATGACGCCAAGTTACGGTACTACAAACAATATAGGCTATCTTGCCTCACCGAAATTTAATAACATGTATTCCAAAGCAGTGATACCCAATATTTCCTCAATTCTTTCAAGTCACTTGAAAGAGAAGAAAGAGAAGAAAGAGAAGAGGGAGGAGAAAACGCAAAATCCCCTTAGTTTGGGGCTTTATTGTGTGGACATGTGAAGTTGTTTATGAATTCTGTCTGTTGAAATGGGGTCAGAATGTACAGAATTTAATGTTTTTAAGGGCTGAGTGTATGTGGCTGTTGTGGTTATTTCTGTGGGGAACCCTGAAAAGTGCCAAACTCTCGGTGCTGTATAGGTATGGGGCATGTCCCCACCAAGGCGTAACTTGGCGGGATGGCATGCCTGCCATCCCAATAATGCTGTCATATGTTGTTGATAAACACAGTTTCAGAGCAATGACTGAAGACCTTGCCTTTCCTGTTCATCATTAAATCCGCAGTACATCACGCACTTCAAGACAAAACGCGCAGTTTTACTCACAAGTGTAACTGTGAAATCAAAAGCCACAAAAGCACACCTACACTGGCAAACTATAATGTGCAATGCGCAGACAGCCTGTGTGGCTGATATACACCTCTACTTAAGCATAACAGCCCCCGCTGAGTAATGTAGATGAGCATCACCAAAATAACACGTAGGCTACTGCAAAAAGGAACATACGTGATTAGCAATCCTGGCAACGGGCACAGTGTTTTTCTGTTTAAATAACAGGGAAGTTAAAGTATTGCGCAACTCATTTACCACAGATGTCGTCACAACGCTGGGCAGCGTTCACATCCTGACAAAACCGCAAATTACGCGGTAAAAGAGGTGCTTGGGAAAGCAGAGATGACGCGGCACACAGAAGTTCCCTGTCTAATAACACTCGCCAGCATGGCCTCGGACAGTCAAGCGAGCAGATGAACGCAAACATGGAGGACACCTGCTGATAGAACGCGAGCACTACAGAGAGACATACAGACAGTCCCAGCCCCGGACCCCCGCCCCCTCATTTCCACGGAAGATCGCTTCCCGAGGCCACACGGAATTCTGCATTCCCGGAACATCTGCGCTGTGCTGCTGCGTCCAGATGACACGAGGACGTGTCAACACGTTGTCCCCGCCCCCCCCCCCCCCAAAAAAATCTCGGGTTCATTTATTTGTATCAAAGTACATTTTAAAGTTCACAGAAAGTACAACTTTTTTACTCTTCAAAAGACAACCGCATCATAAGCATGACATTTTTAATACTATGAAAATGTTTCTTTTTTTTTTTTTTAATTCGCACAAGTAAACAAAACGGTTAGATGGACGTAAATTCTGGACATAAAACCGATATCAACTTGGAGTGTCTTCTACAATCCAGTTTATTTATCCATTCCATTTAATAAACTGTAAAAACTTTGGTTTAATGTTTACCATCGGTTTCAGGGAAATGGTAATGATTTATGAAAGACTGCTCCCGCAGGACAAAAGAACAGATTACACACCTCAGCCTTAACGGCATTAGTAAGAAGTCACCCTTGGAGGGGGGGGGGGGGGGGGGGGACGACGACGACCGCCCAACACCAGTGTTGCGGTCCAGGCTATGCTCCTAGCATTGCAAACCGGCTTTCATTTTAAACTCTGAAAGGAGTCAAAGTCAAGGAAGCTAATTGACCAAGTCTTCTTTAAAATTTTTTATTTTTTTTAAAAGATTATTTCCAAGCCATATATCAGCTTAGATCATTTCAACTGTACAATGCAGACTTGGTTTCCTACAAATATTGGATGGAATTGAGCGTTACTTGGCCGTTGAAAAAACCTGGAAATTCTAAATTTAAAAACATCTGCACACTCCATTCAGAATCACAACACGGTTAAGAGAGATAATTCTCTGTGGGGAGATGCTCAACATAAAGACCGGCCAAGCTCACTTCCAGCAGGTCACGCATCCAAGTACTGACCAGGGACTATAAAAGAGGGGTCAGATTGGCGGGTGACCTTGCTCTCAAAGTCCCACTGAATCTTTACTTTCATGACATCACCCCACCAGACCCTACACAGACCGGCTCAAATGACTGTAAACTTCCTTTACCATACTCATGTGAAAACAGCTTTTCAAATACATACAAGACAGCTTAATTAGCTAGCGTTTATAAGCACCCATTATGTACATACATACACATCTAGTGCAATTAGAGCAATTCATGATTCATACGATTCCTTGGCTTGTATTTACACATTAGGCATCGGAAAAGCTTAAGAATCACATTGAAAAAACATTTTTCTTGGATTTATCTTGTCATTTCACTTCAATCACACACATATCATCACAATCTATTATTTAAGCTCATATATGTTATGCCACATGCCTTAAAGGAGAAGACAAATTCATCATTGTTGAAACATTCAATTTAACCGAATTAGTTGATCAAATCAGTAGACCTTTGTTTAATTACCACTGAACTGGCTGAATGAGCTCCGTGTGTTTATGTGTTGGATAAAAATATGTCTGGCAATTAGACTTCAGTTCTTAGAATCGAGGGCAGGTAACAGAGGTCAGCACTACAAATGATAAAAACAGACTAATCGCTAGGCAGAACAGTGTCTCGTGTTACTAGACATGTGAATACGCTCATCGTTTGTTCTCAAAAATGATAGGTCTGTTTAGTTTGATTGTTTAATGTATGATGAGCAATGGGGTGTATGGGCCAATTAAGATTTGTTTCCTGACATCGTGGCTAAGAAACCACAGGACGGTGAGCGGACTTTCGCTACTTCTGTGCATATAGTGCACTTGTGGCATGGCTGATTGCAAACCAGACCATTTTCTCGCCACAAAATAACCACATTTAGAAAACAGGGCAACCTGCCGCGAAGCACTTTCTCACACTCAATCAAGATATACTGGGCTCATAAGGCAGCACATAGATTATTTAAAAACCCCCCACCAGTGCTGCACCGTGTAATAAATGCCGCCTTTTTCATTGCGTTCTGGCGAGATTTCCCATTGGGCCCAACCTTTGCAAATAGGGTCTCGAGCAGGCCAGTGCCGAGTTAAAAATGAGGCCCCAGCACACCCCGTGGCTCCCCAGGCCTTTCAGAAGAAGGCTAAAGGGTAGCGTTGGGACCGACCTTGTCAGAGGAGCTAATTAGCCGTTTACCAACCTCTGCAAGAAATGCAATAGAACGTTAAACAAAAAACAAACAAAAAAAAAAGGCGAGCGTTCTGTAGAATTTTCCGGTAACGGAGATCTAAAGCACCGGCTCACTGCAGATGAACGTCTGTGTAACTAGGGCCAGATTTACAACGCAATCAATAGTGGTCAACCACCACAATAAGACTCCATTAAGTCATCACGTCAGCTGCCTACAGTAATAGCCAATGAGAGCGCAGGAAAAGAGTGGGAAAGGAGTCGCCCCACCTGTCCTCCCTTCCTGATGTTACTCAGCAACGGAATGTGCTCTGATCTCAGGTCCCGCAGGCTTTTGAGGTCCCTCCGGTGAACAATGGCGATCAGATAGAGGTCATCCAGCTGAGGACACAGAGGAGGGAGGGGACACTGAGGACGCCATTTTATACACTTCTATGAGCTTGATACTGGGCCGTTTTCAGTCATACATGCATATTTTCATCCACATCTTATGAAGGACACAATGTGGAAAATATTACACAGACAACTGCTTTATCATGTCTATCAGCACTCCCTAACCCTGCTCCAGAAGATCTACCATCCTGTAGGTTTTTATCTCAATCTGAACTTGGCACACCTGATTCCACTAATCAGCAGCTCAATGAAGACCTTTAGCTGCTGAATGAGGTGTGCTTTGTCAGAGTTGGAGTGAAAACCTACAGGACAGCACTGGGAACAGGGTTGGGCCTAACTGATGTATATTCTTACATTAATTTGTACGTGTTTACTATGTGTCTATGTATGCAAGTCATGGTGACAGTGACAAAAAAATGTCCTTATACGGCAAAGCATTCATTTACTGTAAAATCGTTCAGGCAGACGGATGGACTTCCCAGAGTGAGTAATTCCACATGAGCACAGTCCCTTTGAGTTGTTAATCTCACCACTGCGGACTCCTCCCTCGAAATATTTACAAGCATTTTTCAGAGCTGACTCACAGGAAAACATCACCTCGCACACGTTCAGCAGTGAGCTCAGGTTCACGGTTAAAAAAAAGTAACATAGGTGGAGAAAAAAAAATGTTGCTATACAATCTTTTGATGCCAAGTGGTTTTCTGTGGGTGGTTAATACTTTTAAGACGGTGTATAATGCATTCATAAATACTTTATTAAACATTAATGACCACAATGGAAATATTATCCAATTTCCTGTGGACTGTTCACTGTTTGGGCCATTGAAGTACACCTAAATCAGACACAGCTAAACTAATTCCAAGCTTCTGGTATACACACAGGACAACATTGAGAAGAGAGACATCTTCAAATGAAGATGCGTACGAAAAGAAGGCGATTGGTCAGTTGTGAGATGAAGGAGAGACACGTAAGGAGAGGTTTTGATGAGTTATCAGGTGAAGATGCTTGGGGAGACAGAGTGATAGGTCATTTTGAGAAAGGTGCTTTGGGACAAAATTCTCATTTTAACAGAGTAAGCAGGTCGTCCAGTGACTTTGACTCCACAATAGAACGAAAGTCTGCTTTCATTTTTGTAGACTTGTTCTTTGCTTTTCCTCTCAAATGTCAAGAGATGAGCTGGAAAAACACAGAAGTGTTCTTTTTTTATAAAGACTTCGAATCAGGGAGCGCGTGTAGTGCCAGAAAGAGGACACGGGGGATTCCGGAAGCTTCCGTTTCCTTTCGCGGCTCCGAGCCGCGGCGATCGTCTTACCTGCTTCTGGTCCCACTTGAAATCCGGCAGCAGGACGAATCCGAGCTCAGGGTCTGGATCCTCATAAATAATTCGATCTGCCTCAGCTTTCTTCTCCAGTATGTTGTAGACCCACTGCAGGGCCAGAGAGAGCGCGTTAGCGACAGCCTCTACGCGTCACGCTCACACCACCGCGCGTAAAGCCTCCGTATTGACTGTGTGATAAATAGTTCTTTTATTAAAACTGCAACTGCGTGCAGTGAGCCTGAAGCTCTTTGTAAAGACCAAATGGAATAAATGCCAAAAGGAGATTCAATTAATCCGGTGAATTTGCAATTCTGAGCATCGCTACATGGCACCAAATATCAAAACCCAACAGCAATTACAGAAGTTGAATTATTATTCTGAAGCTATTCATTTGTCAGTGAAGTAGTTCAAATACATCTGCAGATATTCCGTGGGTTTAGAGACTTGTTAATAATTAAAATGTTCTTTTCTCCTAATCACTGCACGAAACAATTATTTTCCGTGTTCATAATGGCTCACTTCACTTTACCTAGCATTCAGTCGATTTCAGGCGGAAAATGAATATCAATTATGAATTTTAATGCAAGTTCAGCTAGAAGAATACTGATAAGGCTGAAAACAAGCCCTTCACTCTTCTTCAAACTGTGATCATTTGTAAGCGGTCTAATGCCCCCAAGTTATCAATTACTGATAGAATAATCTAAGAGCCAGAGTAAATGAAAATTATCCAAGCAAATAATCTGTCATATAAAGGCTGTCAAATGCTATAAATACATGCTTTTTGTCCTGAATTTAGAACAGGGAATCAGTTTGAAAACCTTAAAGGCCTCAACACTCTACAACTTGGCTCATCTTTGGAGAAGGCCCACATTTACATGTACACAGAGTACAGCATTAATTCCATGAGTTTACTCTGGCACAGACTCACTACACAAACCCAGGCCTGCAGGAAACCCAGGCTGAAGAAGGCTCTTGCCAGTAGGGGGCAGGCCTGGGCAACGTGGGGTAGGGGTCTCAAACTCCAACCACCGCAGGTTTATTTTTGGTGTCGGTTCAATCAGCAGCCAACGTTACCCGACTTGCAGCCATTTTACCTCTTTACTTGCTGGCTTTTTGGGGACCTCAGTGTTGGCCCTATTCCAGTTTCCCCAATTTTCTCTTTTTTTGGATGCAAAGCACCTCACGGACCTGGCTTGTAACTAGCTAACTTCAGCCAACTAAAACTCACTCACTCACATTTGGCAGGCTGAAGATTCTCCACAAAGGAAAGCTATTAGCGCTCAAGTAGCTGAACTTCGGGGGTGATGCGTAAGAGTGGTGCCTCGCATCAACGACACCGCGTCTCCTTGTTCGCATTAAGCGTCTTTGTGGCAGTGTCTCGGTAAAAGAAATACAACCGGACTGAGCAAAACAGAACGTAGGCCTTACAGGCCTAAGTTGTGCGTGGGCTCGGTCCAACCAATGGCTCGACTCAGACGGCGCGGGAAACACTCCCAGCAGGCCGTGCGGCCCTCGGGAGGCTGGAGTCGGAGGAAAGGGCGCGCCGCGCTTGCCTGCACGCTGAAGCTCTGGCTCTGGATGAAGGGCAGGGTGATGGACAGGTAGTCCTCCCCGCTCTCCTCCAGCAGGTAGGTCTCCTGGCGCAGGTACTTCTTCACGTGCTTCTCGGTGGCCGGACACACCACCGTGGTCTTTATCTCTGGGAAGAGAGCAAGGAGAACGGACCCATGACGCTTCCACCAGTGCCTCGGGTCGAACCAGGCTTAGATGTATCATGGTTTGCCTGCACCCTGAATCCAACAAAGCCTGGTATTTACCCCCTTGGATCCTTACCAGTGTCCTTTCAGCTTACAATGAAATGTGAAGACGTTCACGTTAAGGAACGTTCAATCTTCCGACGGGGTAATCTTGAAAAATGTTGTGAAATGTGTAACAAACATTAAACTGTACAGTCCTTATATTATAGTGTATATAATCCCATCAAGGAAACAGTAAAGTCAATCCCTGCCCAGAATGACTCATTCTTTGCATGCCTAATGTTCACTTGAGCTTTGCTAACACTTAAGCTGTGGTAACGGGTAGTTGTTTTTTTTAAATGTTTTTTGTGCTGTGTCATTTCGGTGTGATCGTTAGATTAGATAAAAACTTTCACGAGCAAAACACCATGAAACTCGTTCTGAAATAAAAATATGCAGACGTGTGGCAAACGCATTGCTTTACCCGCTAGCCACGCCCGCTACAGGATGCCGAGACCTTCCTGTGGTGGCCGAGTTCATATCATTTCAAAGGTCGTCTGTTAGGGCGGGCACCAGTCACTGAGTCAAAACCGGAGCACCGTAAATATGCAGAATGGCCCAAGCCGAACTGCACACGCTGAGTGTCATATGACATGACTTCAAAGTCCTCGCAACAAGCATCGCTCAACGCCCCTGAAAATTCAAAAAAGCAGGTGGGTGGGGAAAATACAGGAGGCCCTGAAGCTCTGTGATTTGACCAAGATCTTTAAAAGTAGCTACCCGTCATTTTTTCCATACTAAAAAATGCCACAATGGCATTTTTGTAGCAACGTTGTTCCAACGTGCCTATATGCTGATATCCGCTGGTGGTGTCGGGCGCGACAATCCCGCCAAGTAGTCAAATGCGATGATGCGCGCACAGGAACCTGCACGCCGAAGAGCGAGCACCTTCTTTCTCCAAAACACGCTACTGCCGAATTATCTTACAAGAAAGATATGCAGTCGAGATACAACTCTGTTTGAAACGGTATTTGGATTGTGAAACAGGAGCCTGTTACCATCACTCACCATAAAGGTCACCAAATCCACAAAAACTAAATAAGACAAATTAAGAATAGACACATGAAAATGGACAAGAACAGACAGTGAAAAACACCTGCTGCTTTATGCAGGACAAAAAAAAGAAAGAAAAGGGAGAAAAAAGGGAAAGGTTTCATCAATACATTTCCATCCTCCAGTGCAGTCAAGGCTGTAAGCTATTTTACAATGTTACCGAATTTTTGGCAACTTAGCCTTCTGCCTTCCAGTTAATCAACTTAGTCCCCACAACGATAAATTACAACAATCTGTGATGATATAATTTAAAAGAAACCACACACACACACACACACACACACCAGTTTACATCTGGACAGTATGGTTTCATGATATTGTACCTACAGTGACACTAAAAATAATTCAATTTTAAAAGCAAATAAATCTCTCATTATAGGCCTGTACCTCACCCCCCCCCCCCCCCCCCCCACTTTTGTTTCTTTTGATAAAACTTTTCGACTGCCCCAGTTATACATATGCGTTATATTTCCTTGCGTCTCTATATTTTATCCAGTTTAAATAGACCAGGAACAGCTATGGCCCCACCACTACAGGCATCACCATGCGCAGTATTTCTGGGCCATAAATATCTTGTCAACAGGAATTATTGCTCTGACCTGTTTCCTCTTACTGCTCGGTCTGCACTGCCTCCTTGCTTGGCTTATAGGTTTATAATGGCCTTGTAACACCTTTTGTTCTAGCCCGATAGTCGATAGACATTTTTTTTCTGGGTACCGAAAGTATCTCAAAGGCTGAACCTTTGCTGATGCGGATGAATCCAGGAATGTGGACCGATGGTCAAAACTTCTGGGTGCCGGAACACAAAAGCGGAAATCAGCAGACGTTCGCATGCCAATCACGGTCATACTCTCCCTGAAGTGAAGATGGTGCCACGCTGCTTTTAGATGTATAAATACAAGGCGTGAAGCCCTAAAGAGCAGGGTGAGAGTTCTCACAGTTTGTCACGGAGGCCACAGCCGCCCCATCCTGGCCAGCATCGCTTACTTCTGCTCAAACCCGGCCCTTTTGGCCAAAGTGCGCGGTAAGACACCGTTGCCATGACGCTGCAAGTCATCCTGAGTAAGACCGTCACGCGATGTGACGCGATGTCACGGTCCGCCACGCACGGCTGCCAAAGGGAATTTACACTCTCATCCAGAGTGACGCATGCAACTTTTACATACCATTTAGCATTTACATACCATCCATTTTTTTTATAGCTGGAGCAATATATTTTTTTATACTGAAGCAATGCATGATAAATACTGTACCTTGCTCAAGGGTACAACGGGAAATGAACCTGAGATCTTTAGGGTACAAGGCCAGCCCCTTGCCCATTATACCGCGCTGCCAACCTTTCAAAAAGCTTCTCCTGCAGTGTGTCTCTGTGGTCACATGACGTGTCCAATTGTACAACCTTACTGACTGTAATGTTTCCGGTGGGACTCTTGCATGTCTAGCACACCTCCCGGACACAGGCCTCTACCCCCCCCCCCTACCCCTGCTTTCTCCAGGTCGTACAGGATCACACCGTGTCTCAACGAGCATCTTACAGCCAATGCCTACACCGTGTCTCAATGAGCTTCTTACAGCCAATGCCTACACCGTGCCTCAACTAACTCCTTACAGCTAAGAGAGCAGCAGACGCCGGGGCCAGAGCAGCAGATGTGTCTCAGAGCAGCGCTCCGAGAGGCAGGCTGGTTCTCGTTTACGTTGGCTCCCGCTCCAGACCCTCCTGACCACAGACCCCGCCGCGGCACGGAGGACCCTCTCTCCCTCTCTCTCTCTCTCTCTCTCTCTCTCTCCCTCTCTGCCGTGGGTGGTCTCCTCGCCCGCCCGCCCGCCCGGCCGCCCCCGTGCCAGCGCCGCCGCGGTCTCCGCCTGGTCAAAGCGTCCCGTGACCCAGGAGCGGCACGCCTCTCTCGTTTGGGGTTTTTGGCTCCGTCTCCCGCTTCCGATCCGACTTCAGGAACGATTAGCCGCCCAAGTGCCCAGTTCTGGAGCATTTTCAACGTCTGATACGCTTTATGAAAATGCTGATTCGTTGTGAATAGTATACCGCCGCGGACAGAGGCTAATTACACGCAAAGTTCACTGACTTGTTCACTGATTCATTTGCCCCTAACAAAGGCGTTTCTACACATCAGCAGCTTAAACAAAGACACTGTATCTCACATCGAGAAAGGGCGTCTTGGTTCTTAGAAACACAGTAGAGAGCAGAAAGGATTTTACTTTCAAGCCCTGCTTTCATAAAATGAGTTTCCTCAGGTCCACAAGGTATAAACCCTCATTTGTGAGAGACAGACGAACAAATATTGAACGACGTAATCATTATGAGGAGGATTATAGCCTCCCCGTGCACCGGTGAGCACAGAGGAAGGCATCCTAATGGCTATTTTAGCAAGAGAAGCAGGAGAAGGTTCCTGCAGTTCATTTGTTTGCAACAGCTGCCCCGCTGCAATAGGAACTGCCTTTGGGGGAACTCCTTGGAGAGCTGAACTCAGATACCCAGAAACACTTTCAGTCCACAGAGGTGATGACATCACCAACCACAAACTTTGTAACTACATTAAAAGGTTCCTCTTACCTTACAGAGTGCATCTTTTGCCTATACGTTTTTTTGTATACTGCATGTTGAACCAGCGCTGGTGCATGATTAAATAATTCAAAGCAGAAGACAGAATGAAATCCAGAAACAGATACAGGCCCCAAGGACCAGAATTCCCCACATTCCTGCTTCTGGATGCTGCCCATAGATTTACACTGACCCCGTACCCTCCCAAGACCCGGCAATTCATTTCCGTCCCCCACAGGGGACATGGTCTGAATGTCAAGAACCATATATTCTACACTACAAAGGACGTTCAGTAAAAACAAAATAAGCAATATTCTTTTTAAAAAATGTAAATATTTTCACCATAACAAGTTTTTTTTTTTTCCCCCAACCAAGGACATTTGTATTACATCAAAAAATAAATTTAAAAGAATTAATGCATTTGTAAACTTTTTTTTTCTGATGGCTTTCAGCAGGACAGTCTCTGTGACTGTGTATTCACTGACTGTTATCTGGCTGTGACGCACAGACTCCGTTACTCACACTTTTTTTTTTCTGGTACAGCCCCAGAAGGGATTTGGCGCGTCTGGAGCGGTTGCCGTCTAATGCGAGACCGCTGTGAAGTCATGGGGTGAAAACTGGCCGGTGACTAAGTGTGGTTTTTCCGCAAGTCGGGTGAAAATCTACAGAGGACTCGGCTGCTTCCAACTGGACATTTTTCCAGTGGGCAAAGTGAGCCCGGGGGTCGGGAATGGTTTTTCGAAAGCCTGCACACTGTCTCTATTCACATTAGACAGGCACCGAGCCTCGTGTGTTTCTCCAGTTCTCTACAAAAAAAAATATATATATACAGACATTTAAAACTAAAGCCAGTACAGTTTGGGAAAACTTAATTTACCTGCTAATCATTAGGTTTCGGTATTTTACCTGCATTTTAGCTAAAAAATAAATTGTAAATAATTGAAATAATATGAACAGTGGAGTGCGGCTCATTCATAAATGTAGTTATAATATCAATTTGATTGAAGGAAGCATCTCTGCTTTTAACTCAAATGGCTGGAAAAAAAAGAGTGCAATCTACTTTTACATAAAAATCAAAGTAGTTCCTCCATAATAAATTCAGCACAACTCTAAAGGCACAGAGAATATGCAATGACGGTGTCAGGTTTAAAATGCAAAGCACAAACTGCTGCTTCAAAAATAAACCCCCGTTCAAGATATTTTCGAAATATCACAAACTGCCTGAAGAGAGTTTTGCTGCATGTTTAATTTCTACAACAGGAATACAAACGGAATACTCCAACGCAAATATTTGATATATCAGGGTAATTATGTACACACTGAATTCAGTGGAAAGTTACACATTCAAAGCCTGAAAATATTCAAAGTGGTGAGGCAAATGAAACTACATTGTGAAATGGTATTGACAGTTTATTTGGAAATGTAATTAAACTCTTCGCTATAAGGCATAAAGTTATTCACACCAACTTATTACAAAACAGAACTTAAGCTGCATAAGAATGTTTCAAGCGCCGGTTCTCAAAATGACCGAGAAAAAAAGCAGTTTCAATATGCTCTTTTCAGTCAATGTTTCCCTCTACAGCAGAACTGAGGTATTGCACCCTTATTTGCGAAAGAGGAAAAGTGTAATGCAAAGGGGACCAGGATGACGGTTCGAGGCAAACTGTTGATCTACGGGTGAAGAGCTGAACACTGGCACGGTCTTCATCAGCGCAGCTTAGCGGTACATCTGCCTCAATGTAGCAGGGGTCTGTATTTCACCTGATCAACTTTTACATCCTTCCACAATTCTAGTCACCTTAACTGGAACATAGTAACCATGGTTACTATGAAAAGTTTATCTAATGTGGCGTGTGAACAGCATGTGGACAGGACTGTGCTACCTAAAAAACAGCAGCCTGTGCAATGTAGTGATGGAAATAAAATACAGTTTCTGTCTTTGGAATTTTGTGGTAAAGCACCTGCCTCCACGTGGGTTCCTCAGAGCATGACCATGACCATGACCATGACACCCCCCCCCCAGTATTTTTAAAGCTGAGACTCCGACAGCTGATTCATCATTGACCTCCAGGAAATTTGGGTCAGTGGAAACACAGCTACTGGCAACCACTAGAGGGCATTCAAGCTCTCCATTTAGAGTGTTTCTGTAGGTAATTAATGTGTAGCTCAATAATAGCAGTCGTTTATTAAAATAAAGAAATAATGTGTGCATGTGGTCTTAGGTTAGCTCATTAGTTTGTGATTGCAGACATTGGTTATATTTCTGTCGGGAAAAAAACATTACATATTTCACTGCATTTCGTCTCCACTGGTGTTTTTACCATAAAACGGATATTTGACAAACTAGAAATAGACAAATAACCACAATTTGCATTAACAGAGGTGCTCAGGAGTGTGTAGTATGAGGCGCATGTGCAGATGTGTCAGTCAGACCCAAGTATCAGAGTGGGCGTGTGCACAATCGCTGGATACTACCGTACATACCGTTGAGGTGGGGAGGAGGCTGCAATTTGTAGGTACTGTAGATGTCATTCTTCATTTCAAGCTCCAGACGAGAGTCTTTGAAAATCTCCGGAAGGGTTTCCTCTCTGATAGGAGTCTTCTCCAAAATGACCACGGCCTCCTGGCCAGCAATCTTATAAAGATTTTTATTATAAATTCAAGTTTCATTTGTCACGTGAAAAGTTAAAGTGCAATGAAAATCGTGCTTTTGGGCTCTCCCGACAATGTAAAAATACAATAGACAACGAATACAATATAAACAATCCATACGGTATTAAAAAAATAAAAAATAAATGACACGCAATAAAACCCAGTTTGATGCTTAATCAACATCTTTGCTCAACACGAAACCACGTGTAACAACAAAGGGGGCAGGTCAGTCGCTGTAGGTTGCATTAGCCAATCATTTACATGCAAACAGGAAAAAGAACCTGCAAATTATGGGTTAGCTTTCTAGCGACATCAGCTAAATAACGTCCTTCACACCATGGCCGTAGTTACGTTTCCAAATGGCATTTGACAGACTGTTAACTATATAAATGGAAAATGTTCCTTAACGTTACTTAGCTTTTCCAAGTTAGCTAATGTTAGCTCCTTACCTTGCCATGAATGAATATGTTTTTCTCCCGCGCCGAGTCCCGGAGAACCTCTATTTTTTCGAAGCCCGACAGCAGAAAATCAGATGCTGCGCCATTGCCTTCTCCTGGCTCATTACCGGTAACTTTTCTGAATTTATGCGTCTCCCCGTGTCCCTCTGATTCCTTATCTCCACCAACTACCTCTATTTTGCGTTTTCCAGAGTCCGCCATCTTTTTGTTCAAACGTTACAAATAGCCAATCACAGGTATGGAGAGAACTCTCTTGCGCAGACTTTTTTTGTGTGGATTTACGGGCGGATTTACATTCCAGATTCAGTATTGCCACCTACCGTAGTGGAGGGAACAGTGAATACACAAATAAATATCGAGGTACGCAACTCTCATTTACTCATTGATACTATCTTAAAAATATTTTATGTACTTTGAATGTGGTAAGTGAAAAATACAGTCTTGGCTATTGGTTATCTTTAATAACCATACTAGACTGATGAGTAAAAGCTCCTGTCTTGATAGTCAGTGAAAGCAGAACTCATTAAACTGGGCACCTTATTTAGACAAACCAGCTCACATCTTAGCCGTTTCACACAACAGAAATTGAAACGGACCCAAGACAGATTTTGAAATCAGTTTCATGTATAATCATTTAAATGTATAATGTAAAAAAAATTTTACTCAAGTATAAATGCAAATACAACGGAGCCATGCTGGTTGTAGGATACCTTTTAATGACATACAGATGTTAGACTGTAGGCTACTATGCGTGTGCAACACCTGTATCGTCCTGCATCTGATTTAAGATTGAAACTGTAAAATCAGCACAACATACACTAAAGCTAAGTCAAGAATAACCAGTTATTAGAATCACGACATAATTCGTGAATACCTATTGGTTACAGTTAACTTAACAACATTCCTAATGTTCTTTCATTTCAACCGTAAATCAGGGGAGAGCGCGAACGCAGTCCCCCACTACCAGAAATTATGCAGTCGAGATTCCCACATTTGGGGAATTCGCAAGGGTCAGCACAACCGGAGTGCAATGGCTGAGCCTCGCCCTGGGTGAACCACCTTCTTGATCATGGTATCTTCCCTGCCAGGTAAGTATGAGTTGTACACTTTTCGGGATGCGTCCGCACTCGACACCATACGTTTCTCATACATGGGTAGAAAATATTTCCACTTACTCAGTTATCAAAGGCGCAAAATTACAGCTGTGTATTATTCGGTTTCATTACGAAAACTACAATACTGGCGCTAGTTATTTATATTATCACCTATAAATATTGATTTTAAAACATTACCCACAATGCCATGCAGTACACATTTTAAGAAGTACCCATACAGGAAGAAGTGAGAGGTAGCCTAAAACAAAATCTGGAATTCCAAACCCCTGGTTAGAAGCGATTAATATTTATTTCTCACGATGTACGGTCTCACTTGTAGTCTGAGTATATCGAAAGATTTGCAACGTACAGAAGAGAAAGGGACTTGACACTGCCTCACATTGCGCATGTGCACAGATATGCGAGGCTCGTCAAAAATAACTTTTATCCTTTACAGCGAAACCCAAACTATTTTCTATCTTTTTGAAAACAACTTCAACACATCCTCGAAACTTACTTCACAATAAACATGCACACATATAATTCGCAAATACACACAATTACGTTTAATTTTTCTTCAGCATGAATATTAGTTCTTGTTTTCAATTTTTAGCTAAATAGCGCCCTCCTTGGTGAACAGGCAAAAAAGCTTACAGCACCTGGTATTCCCAGGCGGTCTCCCATCCAAGTACTAACCAGGCCCGACCCTGCTTAGCTTCCGAGATCAGACGAGATCGGGCGTATTCAGGGTGGTATGGCCGTAAGCGATAGAATAACGAACTAATACGGTTTAAATAGTGAAAGATGTATATCTACCACCCTCTACAACAAATATTTATGTTAAATTCTGTTGTTATAAAGTATAAACGATTAGACATGTCATCTAATGGTATTATTAGAACAGAACAGGAGCACTGCATTTGCTTCTTGTCTTCTCTCTAACTCATGTCAGTTATAGTTCAGTTTAAGAAGAAAGTGTCCGAGTAACATTAGCATCTTTATAATGAAAGGCTATGTAATTTTCATGCAAACCTGATGAGGCTATCAGGGGACCTTTAAAATGTACTAACCTTCTCCTGTAACTCCGACTTCACAGATTGTAATTCTTCTGTATTACGATTCAGTAAAATCAAACTTTAAACCCTAAATGTACTTCAAAGCCACCATAGCGTTTTTGTGACATCGACATACCACTGAAACAATGTGGTAAACCTATTTATACTATTTCATACTTTTGCATACATTGCTTTGCTTTGCAAAAATGCACTGCAGTTGGAGAAACCTAATATTTAAACCATCAGTCCACAGTACTGCACACGGTTTATCGAAAATGTTTATTAAGAAATGACTGCAAATTACTAAAATAGTCTCGTCATGACCTTGTACACGCACGTATTGACTGAGGAGAACAAGAGAGAAATCTTAAACTCACAGAGGTTAGGTTTTGCCTGAAGAAATCTTATGAAGATCAACATTAAAACCAGCGCAAATCAGAATCCAGGTCAAAACTCCACAGAGTTGCATGACCCAGCAAGTTGTCTGCAAATTCAGCAAGTTCAAAGACGTTCTGTTTGAGCAATGTTGCTTTGATTCTCTTCATTTTCTCTTCGTTCTGGTGGACAGGTTCTGTGCATTTACACTGACATCTGTGCCAGACCTTACGGTATTTACAATATTTGAAACCAATTCAAATCTGATACAACAAAAGTTGACGAGCATTGTACCGTTCCGTAAATGGCCCATCTCACAGGTGAGTATATTCAAATCATAGTTTTTAAAAGAAGTGTTATCAGCATTGACATGTTTCATAAGTATTTAAACGCTTAACAGTTACCCATTCACCATTCCCGTTTAACACTTCCATTTGCCAATTCCCCAGTCTGTTACACAGCAGGAAGCAACATACTCATAGTTGTAACAAACACAGGCTACAGACCCAGGATAAGAAATCTGACCGTACATAGTCTATGGTAGAGGTTTCAAACTCAAGTCATGGAGGTCCTCAGTGTCTACAGATTTTCAAGGTCATCAGCAGCCATTTTAGATGAAACGAAGTATTTGAACTCTTTAGCCGAACAGTGACGTACATTCATCCCATACGTGTTGAAGCACGCCAGATATCGAGACCTCCAGGACTGCATTATAACATCCCTGGTCTACAGGATCACTCATTATAAGGGATTCTGAACTTTGAACTTATTTGCCCTGAGAGGAATAGCGTATACTCATGCAGACCTGACACTACGTACACACACCCTCCAGACTAGCGTCTTGCTCAGATCCTTCCTCCTACAAGAGCGCATCTCAGATCCTCCAGCTCCTTCTCCACCTCCTCGTCGTTTCTCCTCGTCTTCTTCCCGCTGGACCTCTCCGGCGTAGTCATCGTCGTCGTCGGCGTCCTCCTCCTCCTCCCGCTCCGGTCGTCCCCGCGTCGCTCGTTTTCTCCTCCGTCCTCGGCGCTCCCCTCCGCCCGTCACACGATGTTCCTCTCCAGGGCGGGCCGGTTGGAGAGGATGCGCTGGAAGCCCAGGGCGCTCAGGTCCAGCGTCCGGAAGCCGCCGTCCAGGATGAGCTCGGCCAGGGCACGCCCGGCGGCCGGGGACTGCTGCAGCCCGTGCCCGCTGAAGCCCGTGGCGAAGTACATGTTGTTCACCAGCGGGTGGAGCCCCAGGATGCCGTTCTGATCGAAGGTGTTGTAGTCGTAGTAACCCGCCCAGGCGCTAGTGACCTGACGAGAGATGAACAGAGAACCTTAAACGTGGGGAAGGTTATCTCACAAAGTTTTGTAAGATCATAATTTAATTTTGGTTTCACTTCGCCACTGGTGTTGGTGACTCTAAAAGCCTTACCAATATTTCTTTAGATTTGTAAGGTTTAAAAAAAAAAAAAAACTTACCTTCAGCTTCTCGAATGCCGGAACGCGATTGGCCAGATGGGGCCAGATCTTCTCCTGGAAGAACTCGTGATCCACTTCCAGGTCAGTGGTCGTTGGCTCCTCCTCCTGCATTGAACCAAGTTAGTCAGACACGCAGGAAGGGCCAATGCCAATGAATTAATGGGGTAAAATGGTGCCGTTGCTCACCTCTTCAGGGGACATCCCTGTGATGTAGTTTCCCCCCAGTCCTTCTCGCCTGAAGTACACTCCCGAATAGTCGATCACAAAAGGAGCGTCCAGACCTGGTCCGTCTGGACAGTGCAAGACATAGATAAACCTGCAGAGAGATTCATCCAATTTGAATATTGACTAAACCAGCAGTCTTCATTCCCGGTGCTGGAGAGCCACAGGGTCTGCCGGTCTTTGCTTTCGCCTTAATATAAGCAATCAGTTCAGACCCAGAGTAACAAAAACCAGCAGACCCTCCCTGTGGCTCTCCAAGACCAGAAATGAAGATCGGGGTCTAAACTATGACCAGGGCCCATACTCATAAAATATCTCAGAGTATGAGTACTGATCTAGGGTCAGAATTCTCTGAAATTCTCAGAATTTCCTAAACCAGGACTGTGCAGAGACCTTTAGAGTTTGAGGGGCTGGTGCTCAAAGGGAGCAAAAGGGAACACAGACCTGGAAAAACTGTTTTGCGACACCCAGTTACTGTACAGCATGTATTTTACCAAAATGAATGAATGAAAAATTAATGACAGCAACAACAATAATACTAATATTATTTCTTCAAAATCAAATCCAAGGGGCAGGTTGGGCGTTTTGGGCCCCTCCCCCTCTGCGTGTCCCTTTCCTAATCTTACCCGTCACAACCAAAAGTAGCAAAACTGGTCCGTGATAAGCACTCTTACTCTGAGACATGGCATGAATACAGAACCTCAGTCAAAGCACTCAGGAGGGCTGGGCTGACATTTAAGGAACAAGCGCTTGGAGAGTTTTCACAATGTACCCATTACCTTCTAGAAGTTATGCCAGGTCAGAATGTAGCTTTCTCAGGTTTAATAGCATTTGTCATAATGCTGGATGTCATGTTCTTAAATATGAATAATATAGGCATCTGAGCCTAAACTCTCATAGAAACAGAATATACTGTGATATTCCGTAAATATGTTGACCTTTTGGAAAATTATGATTCATATATTTTCCAGTAGTGCATTTATAAATATTCATTGCCATATCTGCAAAAGGCAACAATTCGTACATTCGCCAGCAAATTGTGAAGCATAGCAATGTATTTTCTGATCTGGATAATATATTTTATCTTAGCAGACGCCCCAATCCAGAGTGACTTATAGAAGTGCAGAAGAGAGCAGTATGTCTGTGAATGTTCAGCCATGTTCTGTACTTCACCGGGTGGCACACGGACGTCCGCGGTACCTCTTCCTGGGTTCCACAGGCACCGGGATGGCGCCGATCGTGTCCTGGGGCCCAGATCCGATGCCCGCCAGCTTGGCTACCTCCCCAGCGTTGGCGCCCGCCGCGTTCACCACTATGGCACACTCCACGGGCTGGTACTCAAGACTGTTAGGCATTCTGACCTGGTTACAGAACGCAGCCATCAAGAACATTGTTAAACTTCAAGCCGACTAATTTCACGCTAACGCTAAATACAGTACGTCTGTATTTTTAGTCTTCACACAAAGTACAGGTCTGAAAGGGAGTAACATCCAAACAATTTGTTCTGGACAATAACGCATGCAAATGAGCATGCTTGGATGAACAGCAACTTGGTAGTAGCCATAAAAGACCTGGTCAGAAGTGGGAATTTTGAAAAAGCTACTTTCTGTTACCTCCCCCACCAGTCTTGTGCTCAAGAGTGTGACCAAAATGGAGTAATAAACCAATAATGCGTATATAAAAAATTGAATTAGTTGCAGAAAGATGAACTGCAAGTAATTACTATCTTGGCACAGAAAAACTTTCCGGAGCAGCCTTCTGTGTTTGCTCACAATATAACATTATTAAAAATTTTGTAGCTGCTTGATTGTTGCTAAGCAGGCAGTGTCCTCAGTCTGCTTCAAGCATTTGTGTGAGTGTATGTGTGTGTGTGTGTGTGTGTGTGTGTGTGTCTGGGCATGAATACAGAAGCTGTGAGTATGGTTAAGTACTTACTAGTACAGCCAAAAAGTCTGGTGTGAACATAGTCTCCCAAACAGTTCAAAGATTACTAATTTAACAAAGCAAACGCTGTACATTTTAATCAGGAACGCTGTGTTCTGCCACGATACCCTCAGAAATCTTACAAGTATGTTATTCCAAGTAACCATTCCAACTGTGAGGAGAGATTAAGACTTTCCACAGTCAAACTTCAACCTGTGGTTGTTTGCAAAGAAAACAAACATACACTATCCTGTAAATGGATAATTAAATGACCTTGAAAAACAGGTTTCTGTTTCTGTTAACCCATAGTGGAAAACATCCCTTCAAATTGAACTGGAAAGCACCGCAATGATCGATTTCTGGAAAACACCTGACTCAAACGTACATTAACATATCGAATTCTCGTTAAATCCACCAAGTCTCCATCTTCTGTCATCATTGAGTGCGTCCTATACTTAAAACCTGGAACACAGAAAATGTGAGATTCATAATATGGATATATTCTGAGTCTCTTCACAGTTTTACACTTCAAGTTAAAGGCACAACCTGCATTTAAATCTATCCATATGTTCTGTATTTAAGGTCATCTGTGTAGTACCCTGTTCCTGGAAAGCTGAGGGTTCTACTGGTTTCAGTTTTCACTTTGCAATCAAACAGCAAATTCCAACCGAAAAACCAAGTGAGTTTGTTGAGCAAGAAGCTGCTTTCACTGATCAAAAGAAATCCCAAGTTAAAACCAGCAGATTCTGTGTCTCTCTAGGACCAGGGTTGCAGTCCTATCTATAGAGTTTACAGGAGATGAGAAAATGGCCGCTGTTGTTTCTGAAGCTGTGAAGCAGGCACACGCTGACCTGTGACCTCTCCGAAGCACTGGAACACGCCCATGGACATGGCCTTCCGCCTGAAAGCATTAAGAAGCGTCCAGGGGTCAAACCATCCCTCGTTCTCCAGACCTGAACACACGGGGAACATCAACATCAACGCGAGAGGTGTCAACCAATCGCTGTGACCCATCTCTGTGTCAGCGTGACACGGTCAAACCGGTCATTACTGCAGATGACCGCTAAACTGTTGGATCCCAGAGTACAGTGGCCTGATATGATGCCTTCAAATCAGATGGAAAACAAGCCAGTTCCGTACTGCTTTGCAGTGTGCTGTGGTTGCAATTATCAACCAATGACGAAGAGAAATATACTAGCAAGTTAGCGTCACATGACATGAGTCAGATCAGAGAGGGGGCGGGGCATACATACCGTATGAAGCCAGCACCACTTCCTCAGTGTTCATCCACGGGAATTTCTCCTTGAGTTGCGTCGGGGAGAGCAGGGTGACTTTCGCCCCGGCAGACCTAATATTATGAACAGCATGAAAAGAGCAATCCTCAAACACTGTTAAATGGCCACAATGCATACCTACAACGACTTATTCTTGGTCCATCAATGGAAAATTTTACAAGGAATTTAACCACATCACTGATATTACTCTAACTGAAAGATTAGATAACATAAAATCAATGTGCAAATACACTAGTTTCCTTCTGAACGTCTGACAGCTGGTGCAATATGACTAAACATTTGTAAAATACCCAAAGGTCAACTGTTTTCATAAATAAGTAAATGTATTAATAAATTACATTTTAAAGGACCGGGACCAAAAAAATAGGAATGACTGGAAAAACTGGTCCATTCCTAGGTTAAAAATAAACATAATGAACTACTGGGAGCTACTCCGTGCCTCTGGATCCTGTAGTTTTCCTCCATGATCTCCGCTCCATTTTCGCTGGCCAGAAAGAGGTACCCGGAGTGATTGAACTGCAGGTCAACGGGGTCCTCGTTCAACACGCTGAGGTGCTCCTGCAGAGATTTAAAAATACAGGCACAGTCACACATGCAGTATAAGCAGAACAGCCTTGTCTTGAGCGGGGCAAGTGTTGGCAAAATGGTGAATTATGTGAGACGGCTCTTTGTGCCATTTCAAACCGCATTGTAAAGTAGAGGAAAGTCGAAAGGTTGGTCAGCTTAAGAGATGAGTGCCACTGTAAACCTCTGAAAACGTTCTGAGTGAATGACTGACCCTCACTCACGACAGAAGTGCACGATTATTAACTGGCAACTGTGCAAATAAACAGTAAGAGACACAGTGCACATTAACTTAGACGTTAAAACCCTGAAGCGGCTAAACCCCGCCCACTCAGTCACCGTACGTTGATGTTCCTCATGAAGTCGGCCGAGGCCATGGACAGGTGGATGTTCTCCGGCATGGAAAACTGCTGCCGAATCCCTCCGGCCGACAGCACGGTGGAGGCCTGGGAATACTGAGAGCAGGGACAACGGATTAGGAATAACGGGCACAACATCAGCTTACTAGCCGATAATGTAGGGCTCCACAAATCAGAGTACTATGGTGACAACCAATAGGCCAACGCCAATGGGTGACTGAAGGATATGCATCCAGGCACATTGCAGGGACAATGAAATATAGCTAAGACAGTCATGAAATTATGATATATTGCAGACTATGTTGGAAACAAGCAACAGAACAACGCTGATGGTGATCAGTAGATACTTTCTGGCCATTTCCTGGTAATACGCAGAGAGATCCTGGAAGTTCAGACAGGACGTATGCACCAATCAGGGTTGGCGTTGTTGCACTGGTTGTCACCAATATAGTCTGTGATTGGTCAAGCTCCTTTCTGTTGTCTACCATTATGGTGATGGTCAGCAATATTTCATCCAAATATTATTATCCCTGGAACCTAGTGGGTATCCAGGAAATAGTATCCACCGATAAACATTAGTGTTGCAGATTTTTTTCAGTGTAACAACACAAATTTACACTTTCCTTATAAACAGTCAAAGTGAGATTTCAGCATCATGGAAAGCTCACGTGGGCCCGATAACCTACCGTGGGGTCCTTCTCCACCACCAGCACCCGCACCCCGTCCCGGATCCTCTCCTTCTTCTTCAGCCAGTAGGCTATGGACCAGCCCACCACGCCCCCGCCCACAATCAGGATGTCAGTCCTCTCTGGAGGCAGGCCGGGCGTCAGGTGCAGAGGGTGCCAGTCACTGCCGGGGTTAATGGCCCTGGCCTTCTCCCGGAAGTCCTTGACGTACGACTCCACATCTGCGCCTACAGCAGACAAAATTCCCGTCAGACCAGTGAGACTCGCAGCCCGGGTCAGTGTCGTGTAATTCAGACAATTTGGATAAAGACGAGAAGCCGGGCAAAGAACTGCGCTATGCAAATCGATTGTGTTCAGAAAAAGTTGAAGGCAAAATCATAAAAATGGAACTAAAAAATAATATCGTAATCATGCACTCCAAGTGTTATGACGTCTTAAAATGATTTTAAAATGGTCCTGGAACAGTGCATCAGTATTAAGTAATTAGATTAGATTGAACTTTATTGGCGTTGTGCAGAGTACGGGTACAAAGCCAATGAAATGCAGTTAGCATCTAACCAGAAGTGCAAAATATAGTATTATTTACAGATAAGTGCAGGAAAGTAAGTACTACAGCATAAGTGATGCTATATCTTACAGTATGTACAGTGATGGACAGTGGAGAGTTACAGTATGGATAAAGATATAAAATACAGCATAATAATAAAGAGATCGTTTGGATACTTGCAAACTAAGTTACCAGGAAGCTGCGAGGTTTGTATCTTGCAACAGGCACAATAATAACACACAAAAAACATCAACGCAAAGGTCACCTTTGAAAAAATCCTTTCGTACCGCTGTTCCTGTGCTGAAGCTTCGGGATCCAGATAAGGCGACAGACGTGCAATAGACATGCGAGGGAACACTACTTCTCCTATTTATTGCGCTGCAAGCCCGAGCTACCAGTCTCCACGCTGTCATCATGGTTTTGTTAAAAACAATCACCATATGATCACACTACTAACTACAAGGCTAGCTTACTAACTACAACAATTGCATTAGTAATGCATTAATGTGCCGCACCTTGTCGTCAAAACAAGTAACACGGAGATCCCTGTGCCTTCGATACAACTACGCCTCTGACTACAATCAAAACTAAGTTTAATTCATATGTACATAGCAGTAGACACCTCCTTTAGCCACGACACGTGAACATAAAGGCGGAACGGCTTCCCAGTCATGTGACAAGGGTGAGCATACTGAATGACGTATGAAGTCAGTGCCTTTCCCCTGCAAAGAAAAGATGTTTAACAAGAGGCTAGTTTTTTTATCCACTTCCATTTATAACGACAGCTTTTGCATGTGCTGTGTTTTTTGATTGTCAAACATCGTGTGTCAAGGAAGAATTTGGATGCAATCCACTTACCTGTTTATTATTTGCTTCTTGTTTCCATGGTAAATGACAGTAATGACGGTGCTAGACAGTCGTGTCTAACAATGCAGTTCAGTGTGACTAACCCTGCCCGTCAACTCAACGAATAGCTTAAAACCTCCTTGGTCTTAGTGGATAAAGTAGTTCCTGGGTCCTGCTACTTTTACAGTTAAGTCATTTTGGAATTGATGCTCATTTTTTGTTTGACAAATCAAATATTTCAAACAGAACTCCCATCCACCGACCTTAAGCTCAAATTCGTATTTCCACGATTGACCAGCAGAGGGAATACAGTTCTATTTTCCGTATATTGATCAAGACTATGAAACAAATTCCAGAAAGACATATTTATACCACACCTTTTAACGGCGGCATCGTGCCCAACCTGGATAACAGCGCAATTATTTTAATTTATAACTGATGAAATTATTGAAAGAAACTGAGGAATATCAAGTAGAAAAAAAAAACATTTATTTTAAAACAATGTATAAATATTTCAAACAGTTCCACACGACCACACATGCAATACAGCAAATATAAAAGATTACCAATAACTGTTTACAAGCATACTTTCCCCCCTCAACACAGTAATGGCTATGCCGTAGCAAATGACTTAATCTACTGTACACTGAATGGTACTGCTGGACTAACATCTTTCTAACACGTGCGATTTGCACCATTGAACCTATGCTAGTAAAGGTAGCATCAGCCAATAAGAGATTTCCCGTTCAAAACCAAGCATTCCATTCACAATATCAGGGGAGGAAGAAGTTTAAATTGCAGTTATTGCCCCAAATTAGGAATAAACATTTTATTCCAGTACCATGCCTGGACATACACACATTTCTTTAAATGAATGCTGGCCTTTGTAGTTTTTAATAAGAACTGGGACAGGAAGAGTACCCTTGCTGTGGACAGCCTGGCTGTCCTCCCCATGCAGTACAATGTTGGGGGCTCGCGCCCGGACTCTGTCCTTATTAGAGACGCCTCAGTCTCTGCGGGGGGCCCTCAGTCTCACATGGGGGGGTGAGTCAGGTGGGGGGGCCCTTTTAATATCTATCCCTCCATTTCCCTTTGGAGTGAGCGGCCGAGTATCAGCCGTTCGTGGCAGACGCCCCCGGGGGGGTCTTTGTGCGGCTCTCCCTTTCCGAACAGAGCCAGCGTGCTTCAGGGAATAAAGGGGACAGGAGGGAGCAGTGGTCTGACAGTCTTTCAGTCGCGTGTATCCAAGCCTCAGATCTCTGTGGTGGGGCCCCTCCAACCGCGGGGACAGAGAACGATCCCTAACCTTCTGTGGACCCTGCTGGACCTGTCAACACCGGCAGTCTAGTGAAAGACAAAGAGAGAGAGGGAGAGAGAAAAAGAGACAGAGAGAGGGAGAGACAGAGGGGGGGGGGAGAGAGGGATAGAGAGACAGAGAGAGGGAGGCACAGAGGGGGAGAGAGAGCAAAAGAGAGAGAGACAAAGTGAGAGAACACTGATGAATAAAAACAACCACAAAGGCCTGCCCTACTTTCCTGCATCAAAGTTTTCACCAAACTCATTGATTTTGCCCGCTGCTCCAACTGATCTCTGTCCAATAGCAGTTACAGTGCCTCATTACACTGCTAGTCACAAACCCTGGGCTACAGCTGGCACTAAGCAGATGTGGTCATAGCAACAACAAAAAAACACATCAATAATGATGATGCACAACTTGACATCTATAAAAGTTCTTATCTCAGAAAGCTGCATTATATCTCATTAAAGCATTAATAGTCCCTGCATAAATACAAATATGTGGATTTACCAGCAGACTGGACAGTCTTAGTGTAATGGTACTTCTGAACAATTCACCAGCCAATAGCCCAATTCATGTCTCTTGCTATAAGACTCAGAGATAGCAGTATAACAAGGTTTTAAATAATGTACTTGTATGTATTTTAATATCTAAGAGAGCAGGCAGGCAGTGGACACCAAGGGGGAGGGGCATGTATCAGGGCAGAAACACAATAAATAAAGCAAAAATGTACTACTCTAACACTCTGAACACGCAGAAAATAGCACAGGCAGCGAACACCACAGGGTCCTTACCGGCAGACCGCTCCCTCGGAGAGTCAAAGTCATCCCGCTCTTCATCCTCTTCTTTACCTGCGGACCGCGAGAGAATTAGCAGATTAGCACACTGTTGCCCGCGGTTATGACAACTTTCAAAAGGGCTGTGTGTGTGTGTATGAGCCCATATGCGAGTGCTCATGTATGAGCACATGTGTGTGTGCAAGTGAGTGAATGTGAGTGAGAGAGAGAGAGACAGAGAGAGAGAGTGACTGAGTGAGTGTGTGTGCATGTGTGTGAGTGCATGAGAGAGTGAGTGACTGCACGTGTGTGTGAATGAGTGAATGAGCGGGTGAGTCTGTGTGTGTGTTTGAACCCGGACACACAGCCCATGTGCAGACGGTCCCGCCCCTCACCGCTGCCGTTGACGCCCCCCGCCTCCTGGCAGCAGATCTCATTGGCCAGCCGCTGCAGGTACTGGGGCAGGTGGGTGTACTCGTCGCCGTAGGAGATGACCTTGATGCCCTTGTCCAGCATGTTGTCGCGCAGCTTCTTGAACTCGCTCACGTCCTCGCGCCGCACCAGCATGAAGTGCTCCAGGTCCGACTTGTTCTTCACCGCCTCCAGGAAGAGCGCCTGGAAGGTGGTGTCCTCCACCGTCCGCCCGCAGCCCAGGAACAGGAAGGACTTAGTCTCGTACAGCTTCTGGATCTCCCTCTGAAAACACACACGCGCGCGCGCGCACACACACACACACACACACAGTACCCCACCATCAAATCAGACCATGACCCCCTAGGGATAATCTACGACCTAAAGAAAGTCTGATGACCAATCAGGATGTGCCTTTCATCTCCAGCTTGTTATTCTTCCAATCAGTAACGCTGTCTGATATGAAAAGGGAAATGAAGGTAATCCATGGGTACATGTTACCTTCCCACAGATGCAGGTGCAGCACAAGCTGCTGAGTCATGGACCTACGGTACTAAGATGGTGGGAAGAGCTTCAAACATGGCGGATATGGCGGCCGGCTGCCCTCACCATGACCTCGGTGTTCCGCAGGACGTTCTGGTAGCCGGCGGGATGCAGCACGATGCCGCTGGGGTTGGTGTAAACGCCGTGGATGTGCAGCACGCTCATCCTGCGCTTCCCCTGCGCCCACTCCAGCACCTACACACACACACACACGCGCATACACAGGACACACACAGGACACACACACACACACATGCGCATACACACACACACACGCACGCATACGCATACACACATACACACACACACACACATGCACACACACACAGGGGAACACGTCACTCAAGGCAGAGCCCCCAATGGCTTTGGAGGCCAACCTGCATTGACTGACCCAACAAAGACATACACACAATCAACACGTCTAAGGGCTCATCCAGGAGCTTCAATACCTCAAGAAACCCAATCAGTGGATCTGAAGGAAACTTGACAAATGGCATCACACTCTGAATATCTCCTTAGAATTAGAGAGACAGAGAGCAATTCTACTGCTTGAATAGGGCATCCATTAATCCATTTATCTAATTGTGGGTGGGTTTAACCAATCCAATTTGTGGGAGGAGTTAACTAGACTAATTAGTGAATGGACTTATGAGAGTAAATACGGACGTGGACTTTATCAGGTTGAATAAAGTCTAGTAAAGGTGGGGCCCGTACGGCACCTTCTTCTCGTCGGTCAGGTCCAGGGACTCCAGGCGCGCCCCCTGGTGGGCGGAGTAGAGCTCCAGCAGGTTGTCGAAGTTGGTGGTGAGGACCAGCGCCCCGCTCTCCATCAGCTGCAGGACGGAGCTGAGCAGGTGCTTCCCCGCGTGCTCCATCTTGCACTCCAGGTCGTCGAACACCTCGTACAGGCAGTCCTTGAAGAAGGTGGAGCGGACGTTGTCCGTGCGCTGGGGGGGGGCAGAAAGAGTCAGACTGGGCGTACGTGATGGGGTGTGCCTTTCCTGGAGAGTCACACAGCTCTGAAACTTTTTAAGTAACTTTTTTTTTAAGTAAGTTTTTTTTCACCCTTTTTGGACTGTCCAGTGTTATTTACCAGCTGTGGTCATTGCTGTAGTCTTCACTATCAGCTTGGGTACACAAGCACACACTCTCAGTTGAACACTGAACACACACAAGAACACACTCTCTACTGAACACACACAATCACACGCTCTCTACTGAACACACATAAGCACACACTCTCTACTGAACACAGAGCACACACAAGCACCTGCACGCTCTTCAATGAACACACACAAGCGCACGCTCTCTACCAAATCATGTGATGTGAACCCGCTGCCTCTTCTCCCACCACCATTTATCCTGTTCATCTTGAATGTGTTGAGTCTGAGGAAAACCTTTAATATGCAGCTAGGTTAAGCAGACTGTCTGACTGACCAGCAGGGGTCACCGATGAACAATGAAACACATCACCCTGGGCCACTGAACCCCCTCCCTCCCTGGATGACACCAAGGCCAACTATGCACGTTGCCCAGTGGGGCAGCCGGCCACAATCAGCAGTGACACAGCCAGGCCCACCCACACACTGGAACACCGCCTTACCGCTAAATGCCCATTCTTTTTTTTAAAGATGGAGCTGCAGGCACCCTTCAAAGACAGGGAATAACAGGCAGAACATTTCTGATGAACGGATAAGGTCTGAGTTCCAGTTGGGGGGTTTTTGAGCATTAAACGTGTGGACACAGAGGATGGGAATGTAAACTTGTCGAGACCAGTGGAACTGAGATAAGGGAGGTAGAGAAAACTCTGAAACTATGCACGCGATTGTGAGCTTTTAGTGCATTTTGTTGACGAGTTGCTCTAATCGCTGGCGCCATTCTGATATCCTTAGAATCCTGTATAAATACCAAAACAACAGCAGACTCTGCTATTATCACACTGACACCGTGTACACTTACAGAGTTTTATATCCGGGGCCGGTCTATAAAAGACAGGCTCCTAAATCTCACCACAGGCACTGTTTCTCTATGTGTGCAGGTGTAGGAGTGCACATGCGTGTTGGTTTGTGTGTCTGCTCAACAGATGTTTGTTTTTTGTTTATAGTTTTTGTGAATGCCTGTTTCTTTGTGTTTTTACAGCAGATACATCCTGGGAAACTGAACACATGTATATATACTAAAGAACATGTGTGTGCATGTATATATACTAAACAATGTGTGTGTGCATGCGTATACGTGGATGTTCATGTGTGTGTATGCGTATGTGTGGATATGCATGTGTATAAATACTAAAGAACATACATGTGCATGTACATGCGTGGATGTGCATGTGTGTGCAGGATTATGTACACTGTGTGCATTCGTACACGCGCGCGGTCGGTCACTCACAGGCGAGAGTTTCTGGATGAGGTCGTGCGCCACGTGCACCAGGTTCTTGTCCTCCTGCAGGCTCTTCTGGAAGCGCCGGCTCTCCTCCTCCTCCAGGAGGTCGAAGTCGTCCGCGGCGTCCAGCAGGGCCTGGATCAGCCCCTTCCAGGAGCGCAGCGCCGGGACCTGGGGCGCCACCGCCGAGCTGATGCCTGTCCCGATCACCAGCACCAGCTCCGGGGCCCGCTTGGTCTTCAGGCTGGGCAGCAGCTTCCTGTGGGTGACAGAAGCCACATGCTCACAGTGCCAGCATACAGAAATATTCTGTCCATCTCTTCTAAAAGCCTTCACTACAGTGCATGGAGGACCATGGTATCACCCTTCTTTGGTAAACCAAAATAATAATCACCAAAATTTGAATAAACAAACAAACAACAACAACATTATTATTATTATTATTATTATTATTATTATTATTATTATTATTAACAATAATTTTAAAATACTGAAAATACATCAAAGCTAGCTCCTAGTAGCAGTTTGGCAATTTTATTTATCATATTTTGAAACAGTGTCCGGTCATAACCTTGCTTTAGCCACTGGCTAAGCTCTTTACAACGGCCATCTGTCCGTGTCAAGCTTATTTTGATCAACGTAACGGAAATACAGATTAGGAGACAAAGCGTGGGTCCGCGGCGGGCTGGAGCACCTGGGCTTTTTGCCGTTGGACTCGACGTCATCCTGGGCGGGCCGCTTTTCCCTCTTCACGGTCACCACGGAGGCCATCCAGCTCCTGAGTCCACAGACAAGCGCGTCACCCACAGCCCTGGCAGCCACAGACAATTCCCGGCAAGGACTAGTCAATATGTCCGCGCTCCACAACTCAAGCTTTTTATATGGCGCAAGGGTGCGACACGGTAGCCTACTATATCACCGTCAAATAGGCTGCCAGGCGAAATGTGCCAAATCGGTAGGGTGATTTCTCATGGGATTGTCTTAATAGCGACGTGAGCTCAAGTTCTTGTTTTCACGCCTGAAAAAAATTTACACTGCAAGGCGTTTTGTTATTTTTGGCTCTTGCACAGTTGATTAAACTAATGTGTTTGAATCAGAATGAATAGTATACGCGGCACATTTGAGGGGATGCACGTTTTTGCCCGGTATTATGACCGTTTGTTATTCTCCTCTACAATGCCGTTTTCGGAAACACTGAACAACTCCGTGCTTAGCTGCATCGCAATGCGCAACTTGTAAAATATCAAAGAAAGCACTCATCAAAAACTCATATTCCTTAGTCTTTGTGTACTAAATGACCGGTACGAACGCGGAAGTTGTAAATTCCTCTTTGTTTCCCGAGTTACTCCCAGCCAGAGGCGTCAGTGTTGCCATATTTACCATATGTCAAAGTGGAAGACTTTTCACTGACTGGGCATTATCCAAAAGTATCCTAAGTTCAAGCAAGTCAGTAGTATGAGATTTTAAAAAATATATTTTAATATAGCGAGGCTGATTTTTAACTGTAATTAAGAAATGATGAACGTATCAATTACTATACTTGCTAAGCATTAACAACGTTGCACAGTTAGATGCACAGTTATGATAGAAAAATGTTTCTTGTAAACCAAGTTATCTTGGAACAGATGCAACTTCTGCCAACTTTAATATTTAAATATTCGTTTCCGGGCCAGTACATTTCCGTCTCTCCTTTCTCTGTTCCTGTTTTAAACTCAATACTATATAACGCTGATTGTCTCTCAAATGTAAACAGAAATTGCTACGAATTGGTGGCGCTATAAGGTTCTAACATTTTGTACACGGTAACCCTGTGGTCACCGTATGTGGTAGCAAGAAACTTTATAATAGGATGACTAACTAGATAGCCAACTGTTCGTGCAGAATAAATGTTTCGTGTGCGGGTGTTTGCGTGTTAATCTTGACAATGCCTTCTATTTTCATATTAGGCAATATTCCTTACTAAAGACAAAGTAAGCAACAAAAGCCTGCTTGCTACAAATGACACCTTTGAGTTTTTGCTGTCTACCCAGCAAGTAAAAAAATTAATCTACTTACCACCCAGAAACTTCGGCAACAGGTTGTCTTTTAGCTATATACGCTGAAATAACGAGCTTCTTGTATAAAGCCTGTCAATTTTCTTCAGCTATTTCGATAGCTGCATCTTTTAGCAGATTCTTATTCATCTATACCATCGGTCAGCTTTCGGTCTATACTGACATGCTCTCGCCTCGTAATCACAGCTCGACAAACTGCCCAAAGCCTGATTCAGCTACGGCGTCCAGCAAAGGACAAACTAAATTATACCGGTAAACATCATGCTTGAGTGACGTCGCTATGTCTCAAAGAAAAGGTTAGTTTTTGGCACTCAATTGAATTAGTTAGGCTACGGGGTCTTCTATGAAACTCTGAGTTCAGTCCCCGAAATGGCACTGCACAGGACTTTTTGGTTACACACATATATATATTAGCAAATTAAGATAATACTCTCTATCAACTCAACAGTGCCAGTGTCATGGTTACATTGTTATCTTATATTCTGCAGTTAGGCCAGAATAGTGTTCACTGTTCTCGGCTAGAAATAGCTGTACAAAATAAGTATTGTACCTTACTGAACCCGTGTTCAGCAGTTGTCTACGACCATGAAATGCACTTTTTTTGTACGTCGCTTTGGATAAAAGCGTCTGCCAAATGAATGTAATGTAATGTAAAGAGTTTTTCCAGAACACTTGAACCAAATCTTAATGGGTCCTAACAATGGTAACACAAATATTTGTGATGTGTGCAATTTGGAAGTGTCCACATGTAAAAGACCTTGTTTTATTTATTAAAAAACCACCAGCAGGAAATGTGCAAACATGTATTGTCATTTGCAGTTTACAGTTTTATCTTAGCAAATATAACTTAAAATAGCTTTGCCTATAATCTTAATTTACTTGTATATCTTATAAGTTTCCTTTTTTTCCGCATTAGTTTACCAAAATGGAAAATCTTGCATCATAGTTTTTGTTTGGTTTACAAGTCAACTAGAATAATACAAGTACATGCAAAAAAAGTGTTTAAAATAAGGTGATGCAAATGGAGATGAGGCAAAACTGACAACACATCTTCGTACCCACAATACACTGTTTCTTTGGAAATTAGCCATTTGTAAAGAAGGACAGAAAACATGTCACCCAGTTTAATCCATTGGTTTATTTGACCACGTCATAACAACTCCAGCCCGCAACTGACAAAGTTGATCTCTCGGGCACTTTAAGCAGAAATCCATTCATTGGCATTAGATTTGAACAATAGTGATACTTTTTTCCCCCTTCTTCTTTCCCCAGACTAGACACCAAATGAAAATAAAAAATAGGAAACAAATCTCTTTCTGCAATTGCAAACCAAAGTATAAAAAGTATCATCTTCTCTTTTTCTCTCTCTCTCTCGCTCTCTGGCGGGATGCTCATCGCACGGGAGGTCTTTCAGTGCGCGGTGCTGAAAGGGCGCGCGTGTGTGTGTGTGTGTGAGCGTGTTGTGCGAGAAGAAGAAATTACGTTCGAGACAGGCCTCTGTTATCCAAGTCTTTCACCTGCGGGAGACGGGAGAGGAAGTCAGCGCTGAACACGACACGGACAAATAACCTCAAACGGACGGAGTGCAGTGAGTTCAGTCCTGACTGCGCACCAGTGGTTTTCAAATTACGACATTGAATATTTCCACACCCTGGCAGAAGTGGATAGGATGGTGCGATGCCTAAGACTTCTGTTGTTGCGGTGGCTGAACTGTGATTGAATTGTTATTCTGAGCCACCCACAATGCTCTGAGTCAGCCCATGCACCCGAGGCCACTGGACCTGAAGAAATCCTGGTGTTTTTGTAGTCTTTATATGACAACTCTAACCCCCTCATGTCATTCTTTTTTCAAGTAAAACAGTGAAGAATTACAATACAGAAGTTCTTATTGAGACTAATGGGTTTACTACTTCCTGGAAAAGTGGGCGGCGTCTGGCTTGCTAACCAGACATTAGTATACGGAGCTTGCAAAAGGAAAATAACTAGCACATACCATCACTCTTAGGTCAGAGATGCAGTTACAAATGACTCATGAATGAATCCTCATTGGATTTGTGCTCTGTAAGTGTTAGCGTGTGGTTGGATGGCGGCAACAGCCATGTGTACCTTGTATATCCTGACCAGCCAGTGCTCTGCGAGTGTTAGTGTGTGGTTTCAAGGTGGTAAAGGTCTTGTGTACCTTGTAGCCATCCTGACTAGCCAGTGCTCCGTGTTAGCATGTAGTTTGATTGTGGTAGAGGATTGTGTACCTTGTATATCCTGACCAGCCAGTGCTCTGTGGTGTAGGCCTCCTCCAGCACGTCCAGCTCAAAGTCCTTGTTGCCGATCTCGGCGTTCCTCACCCTGTCGTAACCAGGGGGGCGCTCTGGGAGAAAGATGAGACACCGGGGTCAGAATGAGCCACGTGGCGTAAGGTCAAACAGCCTTACTGGGTCATTTCAGCAGCATCTGGCATAGTAATATCAATACACACATACCCAGCCAGTCAGACTACACACAGATTTACCTTCAGCACATTTAGTGCACCACCCTGTTCTTTAAGTGTATGCAGTATAAAGGTCACAAACCCCCCCCCCCCCCACACACACACACACACAAGTCAATACTGACACGACTCCAGGATGCAGTACATTCATGCTCAACAGCCAGGATGACCACATATGGTCCACGACTCCAGGACCATATATGGTCATCCTGGCTGTAGAGCACCGAACTACTCCTCTTTAATGGAGCTGGGCTGAAAGGCACTGGGCTCCATCTTTTGGGCTGCGCTCCGGAAAGGGGCGGGGCTACTCACTGGCCTCGGTGTAGACCTGGCCGAAGCGGTAGTAGCACATCTTGTACATGAGGCAGTTGAGCAGGACGGGCGAGCCCTCGCGGTCCACGCGGAACTCTCCGGTAGGCGTGTAGTAGTCGTGCTCCTTGATGTGCCGCCCGGTGTCCGTGCTCCCGCCGATGCGCACCATCCACAGGAACTTGTTAATGTCTGCGAGACGGAGGTCGCGCACAGCACGGTGTTAATTAAACTCTGACAGAGCACGGGAGACACCCATGAGCTCCCACGGCCTTATGGGATATCTTCACAATGGAGGCATATCACAGTGCTCCAGTTCTCATATAATTTCATTACATTAATTAACTGCAGCTACATAATCAGATTTAGATCAACGCAGAGCTCTATGCCTTCTACCTTCACGCACAGGAGAGAAAGAGTAAAATTTGTTGCACCAAAACAAGAAGACTTTTTGTGGCACTGCACACAAAGCAAATGTCAGTTATTTTTCCAGAGGTGAAAAATCTGGTTTGACAGGTCTTATGAATAATTTACAATTGTTTACACGCATGCCACGTGCACACGTAACAGCAGGTGCCAGGTACATCATGTTTCTTTTTAATTTACTGACGTACCGTCCGACGAATACCCCGTCAGCCCGCCGAAGATCACCAGCACGTAGCTAACGTCCAGCTCCCGCATGATCTCGTAGGCTCGTTCCTCAGTGGAGGCCATGGCCTGTAGGGGGCGACAAATCCTCCTCAGTATAATGGCAGTTGGCACTCAGGGGGACGGTGCTAACGAGGTACGGCTCAGAGGACCGCTGACCTGGCCCACGCGGGAGATGTGAGTGTTGTTCCACGTGTTGTTGTCCACCAGGATGGTCCGGTTGGCCATGGCCGTTATCTGGTACCCGTAATCCCACCACGACATCACTTTGGCGTCCTGGAAACAGAGCGGAGAAAGGGGAGGCGACAAATCACAGTCAAGGAAACGTTCGATAGCCGAGGAAAAGGGGTGACGGCAACTTTCAACATCAAAAAACAGACAAGAAGCAGTGTTGCACAAAGACAGCTTTGAGCATAGTTCTGTGTTGTTAGCCAAACAATATGTTCAAATGGACTTAGAATTAAGATTCAAAATTAAATAAAAATTTGAATAAAATGACATGTACAATATGCAAATTGACTGTGCTGAATGACTTCCAGCTGAAAGAACCCAAGCCGCCTTCTGATTGGCCGGGAGGTGGTTCTCCTCCCGCTCACCTCGGGGGTGTTGTGCCTCAGCCAGTAGTAGGCCTCCCGGAAGTCGTCGAAGATGATGCGGCTGCCGTCGCCTCCGCGGGCAGAGAGCACGATGGAGGGGGAGGAGTAGGCCTCGCTGGTCACCCAGGTGGAGTGGAAGGTGTAGGTGATGAGGAAGAAGGCCATGACCAGGATCATCCCGCTGGCCACCTGCGGACGCACGGTCATGAGCCGTCAGGACGTATCACCGTCATGACATATTACCGTCAGGACGTATTACAGTCACGGCATATTACCATCATGACATATTACCGTCACGCTTTCCATGAAATCTGAAATCACTTCAGACCTCAGGAATAACCAGGTGAGGCGAGTTAAGTATCACTACATCTACTAATTTCTCCACTATCTTTGCTTCTATTAGGCCCTTTCTTTGTGCATACCAGCGTTCAAGCTTGACTATCTTTTGCAGTTCTGGAGAGCAATTGTTAAGGGGCGTGCGGTAAAGGGCGCCTCACCTCGTTCTTGATGGGGTAGGTGGAGTCCTGCTGCTTCTTGGTCTTCTTGTCGGGCCGGCTGATGTCCAGGTTCTTCATGTAGGTGGTGAGCACCTGGGACACGCCGATGCCCGACAGGATGCACATGACCGGGGCCAGCACCAGCATCAGACGCACCTGCGCGGGGGGGGACCAGTGATGTCACTCGCGTCGCCACGACAACCGCCAGCGCACCACGCTACACTACACTGTCTATAGCCACCACAATATACTGAACTTCATACTTTATTCAATGGGTATCAATTCTGAAACAGTTGTGAAATGGACAGTTACACCTGTCTACTACTTGACTCAAACCTAATAATACATGTAAAAATGAAGATAGCCACCCTTCTTTCCTAATTGTCATAAGTAGGTTGCCTTGATGCCGAACCGCTGGAATAAATGACCAACTATGCCTGAAACTACGGCAGGTTTTCCAGCGGCTACTGTAGCCTGCAGTAGCCTTACCATGACGGCAGAGAAGTACATGCTGGTGACTCCATACATGATGATGAAGATCCTGGCATCAGACAGGTTGTTGAAGCAGTAGTACAGCCCCACTGTGGAGAGAGAAAGAGACGCGTGAGCCAGAATGGCCGCTTCCTGCAGCACGGTTACCGCACAGCGCAGTGACGTGTGGCTTCTTACCGGGAAACATGAAGACCAGCAGCTGCAGGTCGAAGTAGTAGGAGGACCAGGTGGTGGGCTGGTGCTCGGACACGGAGGCGATGATGGGGATGTTGTTCTTGGCGTAGGAGGGGTCCAGCAGGGAGTAGAAGCGCCCCGTCCAGGGAGAGATTTTACCTGCGAACCGTACCCAAGTCACAGAGAGGCCATTCAACAATGCAGAGAGAAAGCATTAGCCACGAAGGAGGGGAAAGGCCAAGTTTAACCATGAACACCGCAGAATGTCATAGATCTCAAGTTCCCAAAATCCAAATGGGGGGAGGAACTGCTGGTACAAAAATACATTTTTTATACCAGTTCCACAATCTAAAATGCTTAAAAACCAGTAGGCCAGCCTTCACAACTGAAAACTTCACGTCTGAAAATGATGTCTTACCACTTCAATTTAAACTTTAATATTAAATTTTCAAATGAGGTACAAACTCAAAAGGAAGGAAGGGTTTGCAAGGCCCAGAGAGAGAGACAGAGCAGTAAAATCCCCATCTTAGTGAAAGGGCGCCACCTACCGGTCAGCATGAGAACTGTGCCCACGGAGAGCAGGGCGAAGCCAACCAGGGAGATGACGCTCTTGAAGAGGACCTCGAACTGCTGGGCGTTGAGCTTGCTCCGCAGGTAGTCCACGAAGGCGTGGATCTGGCACAGGCCGAAGACGCCGAAGGCCGCCATGTGCTCCGAGGACTGCACCGGCTGCCATGGTGACGGGAGAGGGAGGGGGGTATGGTCAGGTTAAAGTTTGATTTGCATTCAGCGGCTAAAGAAACGCTTGTCGGGGGTTAACGATGTGATTTCAGGCTAGCGGGCTATTCTGGGACAACCGCCACGCGTTGAGTGTGTCAACAATACGAAAGCAATCAATCCAGGATCAAAACATGCAGCCATATATTCCCACATCTTTAATCAAGAGAGCACGCTTGCACAGCTAATTTCATGAAAAAAAAAAATATATATATATATATATATACTGGGGGTTGAGCCAAGATCCACGCTTCACTGCTAAGCCAAAGTAATTTCTCCATTGAATCAGCACCCAAGAGGTGTGTGTTGCGCTCATACATTTTAAAAGGTGATCTCAGGCAGCAAAATGGCTAACGCCACTGTCTTTCCGCCGCACTGCATGATGGGACTTGCACTCACCTGGAACCCCACGAAGGAGATCTGCATGGAGAGCATGGTGCCCAGGCAGTAGACGGTGCAGTACGCCACGTAGATCCGGTGCGAGAACCGCCCCGTCAGCATCAGCACCAGCACGTGCAGCGGGATCAGGTTAATGAGGAACACGTAGCCGCCCCAGGAGGACACCTGCCAGCGCGCATTCCGATTGGACGATAGGAGGGACAGAAGAGAGGACAGTGTTAAACCTGCCGTATCATTGGTCACTTTCTCAGACCAGTCGTTTATGCATTTAGGATCCTTCTACATCACTGCATCAACAGCAATAAAAGGTTTTCATATATATATCAAAGTATTTAACAAAGTTTTTATGTACATGTTTTCATAGCAAATTAACTGTACCGTACTTTTGTAATCAGTAATATTGTTGCCCAAGAAGAAAGGATGCATACAGTAACTGGTGTCAATGTAACATTCAAAAGAGCACAATGCTGACACAAAATACATGACCCAGAATTTGTTACATTCAGAAGATACCAGTGAACCACATGAATGCAGAATAACACTTCTGCAGCTCAGAATCATTCTTACTAGCAGCCCCTGCAGGCAGGAGATCACCATTAAAGCCAACTGTGCGTCCAACAACATTAAAGAATATCAATCAAAACTACTAAAAGTATCAGTCAGTTTTCCCCGACGCACGCGATTTTGTATGACTGCGTGTGCTTGTTCATAGCCCCGCACCAGTTCTACATCCATCGTTTAGCCCTGAACTCACCATGTAGAAGTAGGCCAGGGCACAAATGGAGGACCAGTAAATGGAGCCCGTCTTCACTGCTTTGATCCACATGTAGTAAGTCAGCAGCATGCAGAAGATGGCGATCCCTGGAACACAGGACACGGGAGAATGAGGGCTAACAAACAAGGAACGGTGCGGAACGCCCCTTTTCCGGAACGTTCCGTGATGGGAGGAGCCGCAAATTGCCGGTGCTCGTACCTTCGTTGTCGTAGGAACCGGCAACGGAACGGGATATGTACCCGGGAACCACGGCGATCATGGCCGCGGCCAGGAGCCCGGCGCCGGCATCCTGGAGGACAAGGACATTTATTTGTTCATAACAACACCATCTCAGAGCTCGTCCATTATGAGCTGAAAGAGAAAACTGACCCCAGTTTCTAAGTCAGTGTTCTAGAATCCCACTGCTTTCAGTTACCAGTAGTGATTGTTACATCAGCCTTAGAATGTTCAGGCTGAGAGCATTCTAATAGCTAGTGATCACATTAGTGATCTAACATCTTAAAGCAGGTCTGCCCACCCCTGTTCCTGGAGATCAACCGTCCTGACGGTTTTCAATTCAACCATAATTTGACACACCTGACTGTACTAATTAGCAGCTCATCGAGATCTCTAGTTGTTGAATGAGGTGTGCTTTGTTAGGGTTAGAGTGAAACCCTACAAGACAGTAGATGTCTAGGAACTTGGTTGGGCAGCCCAGCCTTAAAGGGTTAAAAACCCCCCTCAGGGCCTGACCTGCTATACATTTAATGAGAGCATGACAACAGGCAGCAGGAAGTAGCCTGTAAGACTCATCGGGAGGCTTCTAAGTGAAATCACACACGTGCCGAGCTGTGCCGCACCTTCAGCTCCTTGGTGAAGTGGTAGGTGACGATGGCGGTGAAGGAGGAGAAGAGGGGAGCCAGGAAGACGCAGACGTTGCGGATGTCGATGGTGATGTGGAAGAAGTGCAACACGTGGTAGAGCAGGGCCGAGGTGATCATCAGGCCTGGAGGGCAAAGGGGGGAGGAGTCAGCTTCAATATGCTAAAGCTAACGCTAACACACCAGCTCCAACACAGGCCTGGAGCAACATCTGTCCTTAACTCAGACTGACTCAATTTTTGTATCTTAGTCACAAAAACGGATTTACAAGGCAACTTTAGTGAGTGCTGAGCACTACTACAAAACACTGAACAAACGTTGGTGCAGATAAAATTAAGACGTGCATACAACTTTGAAAAGGACTAATGCTGGTTGAATACAGGCCACAGGTCACATGACAGACAGCTCAAAAAATTTCAGACTGCAAAGCAAGTCAGCACTGGCACACTCAAGGCAGTCATCTCAAAGTCTCACCCCTACGCCAGAACTTACAATCTCACAAAGCCAGCCGCTGCATTCATTCCTAATGAATCAGCTTCAATGTGCTCGCTAACCGAGAGTCAAGGCCAACCCATGAAGGAGGAGTTAGCTGCAGCACTCTTTCACAAAAAACTGTTAGGTCACAATTTCCTGAATAATCGCCAATGCTCTCTCACACCCTAACTCACACCTCAATCTCTCACACCCAGCTCGAACTCTCACAGACACACAGCTCAATCTCTCAAATTCAGTACCAACACTCTCTCACAGACACACCTTAATCACACACAGTTCCAACATCCCCTCACAGACACACACTTCAACCTCTTAAACTCAGTTCCAACACTCACCCAGTTAAACACACATCAATATCCCACACTTCACTCTAACTCTCACACACAGTGCAGTCATACAGTCAGCCATGTGCACTTCTGCACATGGAAACACTTCCTAGCGAATACCATTTGCAGTCTGTACATGCCCATAAAACAAACCCACACAGTTATACAGCACAGTTTCCTCCAGCACTCTCCTACACTAGATATAGCTCCAATACACCCACACAACAATAGAACAATTAGGTCTGGCATAAGGCAGTAACACACTCCACTCCAACCCTCCAGTGCTTTGCAGTACCAGAGCAGCAACTCATCCCTAAAACTGCAGCTCTACCAAAGAGATACAGTATAAAACGCCAACATGCAACCATAATTGAACTAAAGTTCCAACAGATAAGAGAACGGGGTGTCATTGTACCCCATTGTGGGCGGAGCTATGGTGCACTGCCAATCAATTACCCGTTTTAACCAATCCATTGGCAGTACTCTCCAAATCAACTGGTCACTGAACATATTAGAGATCCAGCCATTTTGAGGTTCATGAAACCTCACTGTCCCATTGCACAATGTGTTCCTACATCTTATCTCAATGGAAGAGGTTCATCCCACTGGTCAACAGAACAATGCATATCATAGACTAAAAAAATCATGTACTGGATTATTCAACTCTCTTGTGTCCTTGGTGATGCCAAGCAGACTGTGTCCATGGAAACCTGAGAATTCAGGACGTGTAGCCAGTTTAATTCATACCAGGATAAATTGTGCCACCAATGATCCTGCCCAGAGGGTACCATGCCCGGTCGTCAAACCAGTTATGGAATTTGTAGAAGCCCTCTTCTGCCAAAAAACGGGTTGTCCGGTAGTTGAAATACCTAAGAGTGAAAGGGGAAAAAATGAACAAAAACACTTGGCCTATTTCAACATCCTCTGAGTCTATTTCACTGACATTTCCCTTTTTATTCACCACGTTAAGACTATGCTAAAATAAGTGAGGACTGGCTCTAACAATAAAAAGTCTCTTAAAAACACACATACACACACACGCATGCACGCACACAGAAGAAAAAGAAGGAAAGCTTACGGATCAAACTCGTGGATAACACTCTCGAACCTCAGCACTGAGAACAGCCTGGTGGAGAAGGCTATTGACGGAGGGGGGAAAAAAAGAACATTTAATTCCATCTCCCTGGCACAGAGAGACATTGTTTACACCACTCAAAGCTAACATGGAGACATGCAAATTACAAACAGAAAAATACAATAAGGTCTCAGACACTCAAGTCACACGTTAATACAATGACAATGTGTGGGGAGTCCATGTCGTGTAACCGGTCCTGACTGAACAGAGGCGGGGTCACACTCACAGAGGATGGCAGCCATGGAGAGGATGAGCAACTTGAGCAGCGTGTCCTGCTTCTCGTAGGACAGCCGCAAAAAGCCCAGCTTGGTCATCTTTGCGAGGGGGGGAGGGAGGACCAACCTTAGATACCTTCAGAAAAATAGGACCACAGACACACAGCTGCGTCACCATAGCAACCAAGACTACTCAAATTCAGTACAGACAGTGGGCCGGTTAAAGCATAACTTCAGGGCAGTTTGCCCTGTGTGTGTGTGTGTGCGTGCATATGTGTGTGGTAGTGTGTGTGTGGTGGGGGGGATAGGTGTTTCTAATGAAGTCCTGCGTGGAACCATCTTGCTGAAGCCGTCAGCATCATCATCGTGTTTCTTCATTCATGAAATGGCACCATGCTCAAGAACAATTTAGCTAGTACAATTTCACCGTGCATAAGCCGTGGTTTAAAACGAGGCTAACACGCTTCCTGAGTCCATAAGCACCATATACTGACGTGGACTTCCGGTCTTATTCGTACGTTAGGTGAATGTTTTCCACTTTTAGCTTTGTTGTAGAAACAAATGGAATCGACGTCACTGTATCAGTGCAACCGTAATTAGCTAGTTGGTCAAGTACAAAATATTTGGCAGGGTAACTGACAAACGTCAGAATGAACCGCGCTACACCAAAAACGAGTCGCTGACGTGCAAGTATCATTGAGTTGAGACTAAACACATGACCTTAAGGTGACGGGATCAAGTTCAAGTCACCGCAGTCAATCGAGATGTAAATCGAACGTGAAGAAAATCAGGAAAGTGTTCCTATTTAAATGTTACTGGAGAGTCAACGTTAGCTAGGTAAGCAGCGCTCAAAACCTAACTGAAAATGTGACTGATGTCATAGGAGTCTACGTAGGCAACATAACTACCTCACTATGTTTTTAGACAGTTTGACGGAACCTGGAAGGCTAAAAACATCGTTATTTACACCCCAGTCAACATTTGCTTATTGCCTCCAGTAAACATTATCTAGCTATGTAACAGTTACTGCTAACGTTACTACTAGCCAACGTTAGCTGACAAGATGCTGGTCTAGACAGTCAACAAGAAGCCTCTAGCATCTGCTGACAATAACCAATGTTCGAGCAACAGTATCACAGATTTTGCACATCTATGTTCAACTGGTTTCTAGAGGTAGAAACAATGAAAGTTGCCTAGTTTTCTGAATTACCTTCTTTCATTCGCGACTCTCACCCACTTCTCTTCTGCTTACAAGCACACTTTTCCACACACAAACCGTGGAGCGCTTTCAGCCCCGCCCGACCGAACCACAGCATGTGCTTATTGGCTACACACTTTCTTTCAGGTCCCTGTGCCTTTTCTTATTCGTTGAAGGGTCGTCAATCTAAATTCGACCAGGCGTGTCTCAAAGGTTAAGTCAAGTTTCTCATGGCGATTAGGAATGACGTGTCCATAGCACCGAACGTTGAATTGACAGATTCCATTAAAATGGGATTGATGCCCTTGAACAGGTACTATACTGACTGGACACATAGTTCATTTTACAAATGTGCAAATTAACCCGTATATGCAAAACGTTTCTCTGTTATTTTGGTTCCGAACACGGTGGTTGGCTTGAGCAAAGTAAGAAACTATTACAAAAAGGCGCTCGCGATAGATTCCATACAGAGGACCTGCGAGGAAAACATAAAAGCAGTCCCAAATGTAGTGCATACTGACGACTTTTAATAAACGTGTAATACTTTTACAAAATCTCACTGACAGTAATTCAAATGCATACATACACTCACACTGTGTGTACTGCTGACAAGAATTAAATACTTTATTTTTTAAATAACATTTTAAAATACTACCATCTTCCAAAGAACAGACCCCAGTTTGTCAACACTACGTGATGGTGAGATCGTCAGTGTAAGATGAGAGTGCTTTTGTGATAAGCGGGGTACAGAAACATGCCTGTACCCCACTTTTTGGCACAAAACTAAATACTACTGCTACTTTTCACAGGGAAATCTGAATTTGAAATTTTCCAGATGTGTTTCAAGCCTGCTTCTAATTTGTGCAGGTGTTTCAGGCGATGGAGGGGAGAAAATCAACACCGCGATTGTGTAAGGGCTTGTGGAGTATAGTATAGAAAACACACACTTTTACACTTCAGAACTTGCTTCAGGACCAGGACACAGAAAATTGAATTGTTCAGGCAGTTTGGCAGCATCCCCTTTCAGCCAACAGTAGAGTCATAAATCTTCATTTATCTGTTTAAATGCTGAAAGATAACTGGCTTGCCACCAGCAACTTCTACCCGACGACCCGGGACCAAATGTCCCAAACTGAAGGATCAACATACACACACGTCCGGATAATTATTTTTTATTCACTACCGCAGAACAGCCTAAGATCTTTGTCCAGGATTCTAGCATTTTTATTTTTATGCTTATCCATTTTTTTTATTATAGAAACACAATGTTCCGAACACTAAAATGAGATTCTTCTCATAAAGCCATTTAAAAAATTTAAAAAAAAACTCCCTTTTAGCCTTCCTCCAGAACAGGCCGCTAAATCCGGTTACGCAGATCCCCGAATTTACTGGGACGTCGCTGAAAAGAAAAGGCCGTTAAAACGTGTAGCAGCAGCTTCTTTGATTTAAAAGAGAAAAGAAGAGAAAAAACATTTTTCATCACGGAAAAAAAATAAAAATAAAATAAAAATAAATCAAACTACAAAAAGACACCGGGTGCTGTGCTCCTGCACGCAAGCCTGTCCCTCGACAGGAGAATGAGGACCTGCCTCACACTTGCAGCAAGCTTTGATATATAGCTCGGATTTCAGTCTGTGCCTCTTTGCTGACTTAACAACAAAACCCACGGCTGTCCGGAGAACACACTAACATAAATAAATGCCTTAATGTTTCCTGGGTTCAATTAGTCTTTTTAGGGGGGAGGGGGGGGGAGATGACAACAATATTGATTTCTTCATCATATCATATATGGTCTCAAGCGCTAACCTTTTATAAAGAATTAACTTGGGAGGCTGACCAAAAAAAAAAGATAAAAACAAGAAATGGGATTTTTTGTAGCAAAAAAAGATCAAGGGAAATTGAAGCATTTCTGTGTCAGTGAGGTGACATTTCTTCAGACAAATGGCACGTGCTGTGTTTGAGGTGAGAAAAAAAAAGGTTTGTATGTCAGTACGTGTCTGAGGCACAGAGCAATACTATCCCATGCATAACTGAGTCACATACAAACATAATTCACATGAAACACGTCTCTTCGCTTTGCATTACAGGTATTGAAACAGACTACGGAGCACAAAAGGAAACACTTCATTAACACTCCCGCCGACTCACAAAAAAAAAAAAAAGAACAATAAAATAAAATAAATACAAAAGTGTAAATCCATCCTTGTCTGATGAGTTCAGGGTGCGAGAGTTTGAGTGCTCCTTCCTGTGGGGCCGCCCCTGTTTCCGGCACATTTCGGCGCTGCCCGCATAGCCTCAACGAGGAGGCAGGGGGCGCTGGCGGGCCGGGGAGGCCTGGGGGCTGGACAGTCTTTCTGAGGAGGGCGAGGCCATCATGGAGGACTGCAGGTGCATGGTTTTGTGGAAAAGCTTGTTGCTGATCAGCACCACCAGGGAGAAGAGGCGCAGCTGGAAGTGGCTGCAGAGAGGAAGAGGAGTGAGGAAGAGGACGAGCGGAGGTGAGAGGGGGGCGAAGACGCTTACAGACGCACATTACGCTACATTTCGCACAGAGGAGGAAGAGTCTCGAGATACCGTAAGTTTGACGTGTTATTTGATGGGGAAACCAAAAGCAGAACTCACTAAAGTTTAGCTGGAGTCTTGGCCTCGTTGGCACTGATGATGAACAGTGGGAACAAGATGGAGAACAGGCATCCACTGAAGGAGAGAGAGAGAGAGTGAATGAGAGAGAGAGAGAAAGAGATGTTGACAAGTCAATTCACAAGTCTCGACAGGTCAAGAGATAACCTGTCCCTCTGATACAGGTAAACGATGGTTTTGGGACCAACATTTCTTCCGAGCAGGTACGGTTACACCTGTACCTGACGATGTAGGAGGAAGGCAAGGCCGTCAGCAGAGCCATGGGTAAACCAAAGCCGAAGTAGTACGGCCAGTTCCTCTCGATCTTGGACAGCCGCTGGTGCATCTCAATGCCTATGGGGGGGGGAACGAGAACGGCTAAAAACTTAGCAGGGTAAGACCTCTGTCTTAAAAGTACAGCAGGGTAGGGTACTGTCAGCTCAAAGTAGAGAAACCAGGAGGCTAGTATTCTAAAAACAAACACCACACATTGCAATCATAAGCTGTAAACAGTACCAGGTTAAGCACCTTTCAGAACTTTACTGCAGCATCAAAGCCATGCAGGGTCATATCCATTTTAACAGCCTATGGAAGAGGAGCAGCTCGCTCTTCAGGGAAGACACATGTACAGGAAACATGTACACTCACCGTGGTTGAACCAGCGATACTCGAAGCAGTACAGCGAATAGAGCAGAGACATGTGGAGAAGGCTGACCATCTGACCAATGGCATCGATGGGGAACAGGCTGACAATCATGCCCTAAAGAAATTTAAATAATAACATCAACTTAATTAAATGGCGACAGCTATCGTGACAAGTTAAACGTAAACATTTCCTGGAATTGACCTGAAAAAATAAATTGTCAGTTGAAATATATTCCTAGTCTTGTGTGTGTTTGTGCTTGTGCATAAAATAGACAGATCGACAGATACATAGATAGAGATATATAAATAGAGACAGTGATAGAGATAGAGATAGATAGATAGATAGATATCGTTCCCAGCTGAGGTGAGATACCTGTATAAGAAAGAGGGCCTGTAGCAGGAGGTTGAACAGCATGTCCGCGATGATCTTACTGACGCTGGGGAAGGGTTGGGCCTTTCGACCGGACACCTCAAACGCCAGGTCAGCGATGTCCTGCGGCAGCCACACACACACACACACACACACACACACACACACACACACACACACACACACACAAGCACACGCACACACGTTCACGCAGGACCTTACTACCCTCAGAACTGACGATAAGCCATTAAAATACAACACATAATCTTTCAAAAAAACCGACTTATATATCAGCAAGCGTACTCACATCCCTCGTGGTGCATGCATTCTAAAAATCGTAGTGTCAAATTCATAGGGGAGGATTCTAATGAATGGGGTCAAGGGAGAACTGGCACCCAGTTGTTTAAACAAGGTCACATGGTCTACTTTATGACCATTTCTTATCTGACAGTTGGCAACACTAAGCGTTTTTTTATTCAAACAGAAACACACCCTCCCTCACACGCGCGCACTCTGGAAGTGCTGAGGTCAGAGCCTCACCTGAAACCAAATGGCATTGACGATCTTGCTCAGCACAAAGAGGGGCAGCACCCAGAGGGCGCCGAACACCGAGGTCAGGAAGAACTCCAGCCAGGTCCACACGTCGCCATGGAGAGAGGGGTCACCTGACACGAGAGAGCTCTCATGAGCGGCAGTCAACTGCAGGCCTCAGTCCTAAAGCAAGGCCACTGTAAGAACTTGCCCCACAAGTTAGCGATACTTACCTATGATTCGCGCTGTAAGGGCCTGAAGCAGTGGTATAAAGACCCGATAGAAAAGAAACAAACTCAGCTGTAGGGTAAAAAAAAATATATATTTTTAATGAAACACCACATTTATGAAGAACAAAAGCACAATGCGTGTGAATCTTAGGACACATTTCTGAAGCAATGCTCTTTAAAAAAAAAATCCAGGAAACCTCTTTGTTAAAGATTAAAATGCTTTTATTAACATGCAATTATATTACCAAAAAGATTTTAATGACTCGTCAATGTGTTGTGGTCATATTTCAGCTTTCAACAGGCCATTACACCATTTTTAATTCATTCATTCATTTATTTAATTCAGTCATCTCTTTTTTTTTGTTCTCCCATCTTCAGATCAGTTAAAATTTAGCGGCTTAAACAGAGAGATCCTTACCCAGAACACCCCACCATTCCACGCGCAGCACTGGAAGATCCGGCTGATTAACTTGGGCTCGCTGGAAGGAAAAAGATGAAGACACAAAGTCTGAGTCAGGAGTACCCTGCATTTTCGTCTAAGTTCATTTACAGCAGGCACTCAGACGTTGCGCTCGCTGGCAACGTCTACAGCTCCCACAGTCAGCTGACTACCATCAGTCACTTCTACGCTTGCGTTCCGCCATTATTTATCTTTTACAGCATTCTGACTGGCAAAAATCTGAATGCAATTTTCCTGATTACATTTTATTATATTGATCTTCGTTGCACTAAATTTACCGAATGTCAGCTCAGGCCCATCTATCTACACCGAAGCGCTTCATGCCAAGAAGCACTGCCTTGGACAAGCAAGGTCCTGTATAATGCACAATATGGCCATGTGGACACCTGACATCCAAAATCTCATCCAGAATTATGGGCATAATAATTGCTAAAACAACCTCCACTCTTCTGAGAAGACTTTACACTAGATGTTGGAGCACTAGCCGTTTGGGTTCTGAATCAGGACAGTGTTCGGGTTCTGAATTATTACTATTATTTTACCTTGTCTGTATATTAATCAAGGGGAGATAAGCTAGTCAGCTCTGCAGCATCTGCATTTCCAGCTCCATGTCACTCTGGATAAGTCTGCTAAATGCCTAAATCCAAAGCGATGTATCGATGCACAGTGACCGTCACAGATTAGGGATTAGCTCTGCCGGTGAGGACAGTTAACAGGCACGCGGCTCTCCGGGCGTCAGTCCGTCAATGGCGCGTTCGGCTCGCCAGCGCCCCCTACCTCTCCTGCTTGCACTCCTCGCTCTGCGCACGTCTGAGCGCGAGCGCTCCCGTGGACCGTCTCCTCCTCTGCTCCTCCCTCTTCTGCTGGATGCGGGAGTCCAGCTTGGAGATCGTGCCGATCCCCAAAATAGAGTCCTTGATCCCCTGTGGGGAAAAAGCCCAAACACATACAGGAGGGTGCATAACTTTAGGTCTGCCACATTTTATCTCCTTCTAGAGTCCTACAAGAGACGTATACCCGAAATGCCTTTCAAAAGCACATCGTTCAGTTCTACAAACAACAAAGAAAGACACCTGAATTTGAAGCAGCTATGACTCCACAGGCATACACGTCATGCAAATAAATACAAATATATATAAATGAAAAAAATATTTCAAATACACAACAAAAGCATATCCTTAGGTCTGCTCAGTGGGTACACCTTAACAGCCACCCTGCCGTGCGGGAACGTGGAGAGATAACGCTGAAGGCAAAAGGCCAAAGGTAAGAAGAGCCAGAGAGCACAAACAGCTGTGCAATCAAGCATCGGTGGTGAACTCTGTGATAACGCCAGCAGATCAGGAGTTGGGTGGGCGGCTGGCTCTCTCAATGCAGCACTGGCTCCGCTCACAACTCAGACAAACTCTTCTTGTTGACAGCTAATACGTCAGACAAGAGGTTTTTTTTTTTTTTTAAAGAGAGAGAACAGGTCACTTCCCTGGTCACGTAACACTAATCTGTGCCCAAATCCATAAGGCCTAATTTTGGACAATTCCAAGAATAAGTGCATGTATGTGGTTGAATTACTTGCATTCAGTGATTCCTGCCTAGAAAAGACACTTGTCAAAACCTGTCACGGGATGCTTTAAAGGCACAGAATGTAACTGCGTTTGTATTGCACAATCCACGTTTCAGGAAATTTACATGGCTTTTCTGACATCCAGATAGCTCACGCTGGCCAGACAGCTCACAAAAGGTTGACAACACACAACATTGCTGAAAGTCACTCTGGGCCACTGTGAGTGCACTCTGTAAGAATGCATCACCGGTTTAACGTCATTCTTAAGTATATACTTGTTTGGACGTTCGTACAAGCCTGGTACAATGTGCTTTCTTAATCCATTAATGCCCTGATCTTTCCCAGAGATTTCTTACATAAGCATCTATAGTAGTCATCCAAAAAATATTCACAGATGGAAAAAGAGTGGTAGAGACTTCAGTAACTTTAGTTGCCCGTGGGCTTAATTGAGTTTCTGGGGAAGGAAAGAGTACTGACTGTTGCAACATAGTGGATGAAGGTCCTGACACTGTCTGCCATTTCCTGGTCATCTGTGATGTCATCAACCACAGAAGGAAGAGGGGTTGGGGACCTGGGAACTCATGGCGGCGAGAGGAGAACCTAACAATCTGCAGAAGAAAACAAATGCGAAGGTGGGATTACAGCATGACCCAGGGAAACCTGCTATACAGCACTTCACTGTGGACTTACATATCCCAAGCAGAACTGGAGGGAAAAATGACATAGATCAGCATCATAGATCAACCAAAATTACAGTAAAACACAAAACACGATAATCACGGCAACATTTTAGTTGACTTTGGGGGAAGAAGAAACCAATTCCAAAAAAATCAGTAATCTTCCACTTCCCAAAGCAAGGAGGCCCCAACCCCAGCAGGGTACATTTTTCTTTACTGACTGAGTGTCCCGAAGCATGGAATGACCCAAATCAACCAACTGTAGCAATATTTCAAGTGGCATTTACGTTTTATACACTAGCTAACGTCTGTCCGTTTATTGCAGGTAGGTAATTCGTTTAATAAACTATTCTAAAGCATCTTCCCAGAGAACGACAGATTTAAACTCAAAATTGTTTTACAAAAACGGGCAAAACGCGACTCTTGGAATATTGACGCCACTAAGTTGATGGCATAAGCCTGGATACTGCAACATCACAGGAGCATTTTCTTTATGTTATGAAACTGGAATTTTGTAAACGTGACCCACACAAATATCGAGCTTACAGTTTTAAAATCTCCAAACAGTTTCTTCAGCAACATAGTCGTTACCTTCTGCAGACTTCACGTACATAACATCGCTAGGCGAACAGTAATGGTGTTAACAAGGTAAATCGTCATAATTAGGTATAAGTAATTACCAAGCTAACCTACGCATACAGTAATGTTGTATCACCAGTAGCATTCAACTAGCTAGCCTTTTGAAACCTTTGCTACCTAGCTAACGACGCAAGTTGGATAGTATATCTATATAAATTGCTAGCTAATAGGTTAACAAATGATCTTTGTGTTTTATCAGATTAACTAGCTCATGTAGATATACTTAGACAGGCAGCCACCTAGTTGCATGAGCTTGCCACATATTACCGCTGGCTGGCTAGCATACTGCACTTGTAATAATTGGGCTTGTTAGCGTTAGCTAACCACCCCACCTATCTGTACTTCAGAGTGCGGTGTTCGCTATTATATCGAACGTTAGTTATCGAGCCAAATTCGAGCTCGGATAACCAGTATGAGAATGACATCAGTTAGGACACAATTCGAGTATCTCTGTTCACCTCCTCTTACCTCATACAGCTTCTTCTTGGTACTCTGTTCACCTTGTTTGGCTTCTCGATTCAGTCTTTATTCTCATTGACAAGTCCCGCACGCTCGGGCCCTGTACAGTACAGTAACGCACTGCGCATGTTCCAGCTCCCAAACGGGATTATAGGATATGTAGTCATTGGCGAAAACAAAATTCACCAGGTCAGAAAAACGTTTTGACATCTTAAAATCGTTTGGCTTGTTCATGCACAACGCAGAATCTTTCTGTGTTCGATTATGCATAGGCTATATAGTGGTTTATAGTCCGCCTCTGTTTCAACTTGTGCAGCAAAACGAATGCTACATTGTTCATTTGACGATATATGGCCTTATCACAATCTTCTCTTCGATCAGCACGTGAGAAAATGAAATGAACAGAACATCTGAACACATTAACAATTCAACTATTTTTTTTCCAGTTTATTTGAAAGTCCATTTAATCTCAGCAACCAATCAGCATAACAGCACAACTCCAAACTGTATATCTCTTTCTAAAATCATTATTTATTTATTCCCTTGGTTCCCTTGAAACACACACACACACACACATACATATGCTCAAAAATGAACACTGATTTTCTTTTTGTTTGGTTACAACCAAATGTCCCCAAATATCCAAGATCTTATTCACACAAATAAAACAAAATCAAATAAAATCACTGGTGATATTGCTACTTTGGGTTTGTACCACCATCTTCCCTTGAAATTATTCAAAATAGTGTGGTCAGGCAAATAGTGTCCTCCAAAACTATGGGAACGGCAGAGTTAAAATAGTTATTTTCGCTATATACTTAAGCCATTTGGATTTGAGGTTAAAAGATGAATATGAGACAAAAGAACAGATTCAGCTTATATTTCATGGTATTTATGTGTGTGCACATTTTCACATTTTACAAAGTCAGCTGTTTTTAAAAAAATATATACTTAAGGCATTTTGATTTGTAGGGGACTCCTAACAAAAACAGCTGTTTCATTAAAATGGAAAAACACACAAAGACCATGAAATAAAAGCTGAATGTCTGTACTATTGTCTCATATTCATCTTTTAACCTCAAGGCCAAATGCTTTAAGAATACAGCAAAAATAAATTTAATTCTACCATTAGCATACTTTTTGAGGGCACTGTAAACGTAGTATTAGAGCTGTTTATTACCATAAATAGGCAATAAAATCAGAAGGCCTTATTTCCTGATTACAATAACACAAAATGGGATTTCAGGTGCTTGTATTTTCCATAAGGAAATACAAATATGAATAAAGATGCAAACCAATAGCCCAACAGTGCAAGTTTAAACTCAGGCAGTGATTCACTTCATGCCACAATCTCTTCTGTGTACAGCCATAGTAAGATTAAAAATTATGAATATGCATACATTTTATACGTTGGTTGAGTGTTACATTCAACAGTTAGAGGCACACTATTTTTAAACCAAACACACGGCATCATCTCATGTCAAATAACCAAACCTGTTATATTCATTAGCAGCTCAACTGCTTTTGAACATGCTATCAGTAGTTATTTTTCAAATCTGTTCCCTATTAATTCATCATTAATTAATATGAATGTTCATATTCTTCATAAAGTGAACTCAAGTGGTCTATAGATAAAACCATGGGTAAGGGGAAATCTAGCATAATTTAGATTTTTGGGTAAACTGCCCCTTTAAGATTAGCAAGCTCAGTTAATCATTTTCAATGCGCAACATTTAGATAATGACTTTCTCCAGATCGAGGCTTGTGTTATTTCTAATTAACGACATGTGAAAGCATCATAATCATCCATCAGTGCAAGCCTCGGATTCATAAATCCTGTTCTCCATTATAATGCTCCACATGATATACTTGGCAAAATTCAAATAGCTTTTGCAGTCAGTCACCGACCTCTCTCACACATAGTACCGACTCATATTGAACAATGTGTCTGCCTGAAATAATGTGATTAAATTAAATTACACTGGAGAGGAATTTGTGAAAACCAGTCACAATTTCAGAATACACATGACTCAAATCAGTATAAATTACATGGAAGCCCAATCATCATCAACACAGATTAAAAACCAGGGATATATACCAAAAAGAAGGTTTCAAAACCAGTTTTTTTTGGAGGCCGACATAGGCCTGTATGGGTGAGATTTTTTCAGGCAAAACGCCTCTCTCTCCACTTCCTACTTTCGCTTGGTAAGAGCGGTGCATCTAGGGGAATGTCGGAAAGCGAAGCGCTCTACGGTATCCGCCGTGCGTCTCAGCAGATCCTATGCTTTGGATTTCTAGGCGGGAAGTGTTAGCCGCGGCGGCGCTCGGATGCTAGCAGGGAGGACCCCGGCGCCCCTACACCGAGATGGAGCCGTCTCTGAAGTTGGTTTTGCCGATGAGGACGTTGAGCAACGTCGCCGTGCCTTCGCGGCTCTCCCGCTGGGCCTGGCGGATGATGTCGTCCAGCCGGCCCTCGTCCTCGCGCCCAATCAGGTGGCCCTTGCCCCCGTAGCCGTCGGCCACAACGTGGTAATCTAGAGAAACCGGAGGGAAAAGATCGTCTAAATTTCTGTTGCTTTTTTAAAAAAAGGAACGCGTTTCTGAAGCTAATCAGACAGGCGTCTGGTTGGAAAGTTCCGGATGAGAGGGAGGGACCTACCTGTGAAGGCCAGCCCACAGGCCACATTGCTCCCCAGAATGGGGACCTGCTCCCTGGAGATCTGGCTCCAGCAGGCGTCGTTCCCCACCAGCGCAATCACGGGGGTCTGCCAGACAAACGAGAGAAATGAGAGAAACACTTCCCGTGGATTCTCTCTGTCAAAGCCTGCCATTTTCTGACCCTTTGAGAACCAGACCTTCATCTTTTTCCATAACGCAAATCACGGACTGATTCAATTAATTCAGCGGTGCACACGCTTGTCTTTGGAGAGCCGTAGCATATGTTGGTTTTTTGCCTCCACCGTAAAATCCCAAACGGTTCAGACCCCAGGGACCTGGCAAGCCGAGCTCTCAGCAAAGTGCCGGGTAACAAGGAAAACCCGGCCTGGCACAGCTGGAGCGGATGAAGGGGAAAGGTGAACGCCAATGAATTTGGTAGGGCAGAGGTGGGCAAACAGGTTCCGTATCCATTTTTGGTTTTCATGTGAACTTTTAGCCTTAATTACTTAATTAGCCCAAACATTCATGGCATATGACATTTTAGCTACGTTTCTTGATAAGTGCAAGAACGACAGCTGAAGACTGCTCTTGCATCCCTACATGGAACGTTTTACTGTGATCTAATCTACCAGTGAACCAGTGTTCGTGTGTACAGCCCAATTAGCACATTTAGCGGGGGTAATTGATGGAAACAAAAATCTGCACACACACCCGGCCCTCCAGGACCAGAATTTCCCACCCCTGAGGTGGGTGATATGACGTAGCTCTTCAGTCACTGCGGAGCAACAGCGCTAACGCTACCTTGTGCCGCGTGAAGGTGTCAAACTCAGCGACGCTGTAGCCCAGTGACCCGTCTCCGTAGACGATCCACACCTAAAATAAAACGCACCCAGAAAACATCACCCCTCACATCCAACCCACCCGACAATCGGAAATGTGTAAATGAAAGGTAGGCAGCACACAACGTTACATTTTAAAATACATTTCAAAAGATTTCAAACCTGGCAACTTCCAACAATAACAACAACTATGTGCATTACAACATTTGCTTGGAAGCATTTTATATGAGAGAACAAATTCTTTTCAACACAGCTGTGAATCAGGACCTTGTGCAACACTTATTTGTCAATGTCATTGTTGGAAGGTATAAAAAATAATAAAATCCCTGAAATTTCTGAACTATAATTTATATATTTGGTATTCATGCACAGGAGCGAGCAATTTTCTCATTTAAGCTTTTGGCACTGTCGCTATCATTACAGTTTGTAATGCGATGACGGCTTTGCCCAGGAAACCCCATTTTAACCATACCTCTGAGTCAGGACGGCAGAGTTTTGCCCCGAGGGCAAACCCTCCTCCAACACCCAGAGTCCCAAAGGCACCTTACGGGATGAAGAGAAACAGTTTAACTGAGTAAATTTAGGGTAAACCGAGAGCTTAGAATGACAGGGTTCCAAAATTAGTTAATGGACATAAGAATGCTCTGTCATTTTTGCAGTTTGGATGCATTTCATTTAAACTCAGAATAAAAGCAATGAATCAATTCAACTTTTCAATTCATTGAACATGTAAAACTCAAAGAGACATTTGAAACTCCAAATGCCACACACTATAACCCGGACCTTCTTGTTGTGAGGCATCATCCACTGCACCACCGTGCCACCCCAGCCCTGCTTCTAAAAATGTTTATTTGTGGAGCGTGTGTATATGAGCTCCGGGTTGGGAAGGCGGAGCTCCAGAGGGGGAGGCGGGGCCTAACCTGGATCCAGCCAGCGAAGGGGCCCGCGGGGCCTCATGATGTACGCGGCGCTGCCAACGAAGTCCCCCCCGTCCGCCACGATGATGCTGTCCTCCGCCATCAGGGCGTCCGCGCGGTGCAGCACCTGCAGCGGGTTCAGGTGTCGCTCCGTCTTCTCTGCGGCTTTCTCTCTGCGAATGCCAAAGAAGCCCACAGTTACACAGACAGCATATGGAGCGTGAAGCCATTATGCATATGGCTTTTGCAATAAATCTCTCTATAATCTCTTTATCTCTTTATAACTACAATTCTCCACAGATATTAGAGGGCACACCACAGAAGAAGACATAGTGTTGTTAATCACTATCTAGAAAATGGCTGACAACCATTCGATGGCACCATAGAGATAAATTTGATGGTCAAGCATACACTAGTGTCGTCCAATGAAAGAACAATAGACGCGTGACACCATTCCATAGTCATACAGAGATATAGGCGGACCTTTGGGGCCAGCTGACAGAGAATGTTCCATTTTTCCATCACGAAGTGCGTCGGACTCCATTGGTTGATCAAAGTTCCGTACCTGTTTGAGTTCTCTTTGGTCCGGTCTCCGTCTTTCAGGCTCCGGGGCCAGTCCTCGGGGCAGCGGTGGCCCTTCAGGCCCCGGGAGAGGCTCAACAGGAAGGACCCGGCGTCCCCTGGAAGGGACACGTGCGGAAGGAGACACGGAGGGGCGACAAGAGGGGGGCGGTTACACAGCAGCTAAACCCCGCCAGGTATGACGCAGAAGAGTTAATAAAAGCCGTAAAACTCGTGCTCGAGCACCAGCGTACCCTGGATGGCGACAGTGGGCTTCCAGAACATGTCCGAGTTCTTGGTCAGCTGGCCCGCGTCGCGGTTGACGGCGATGATCTTGCTGCGGCGGCTCAGCACCCGGCCGTAGCTCAGCCGGAAGTCGCACACCGTGCCTGCGGAGCCGCGGCCAATAAGGGTGAGCGCCAGGCGTGACTTAACAGGAGAGCAGGACCTGCTGGCCCCTACTGGCTAATGCAGGTGTGCAGGGGATTTTAACAGAGGTGCAGGACCTACTACTCCATACTGGCTAATGCGTGCGTGCAGGGAGCCCCTGACCTAACAGATCATGGATACTCTGCAGATGATTGCTGAGTTCAGACAAAAAGCAAAGACTCAATTAGCATTTAAAAACAAATCTACACAACTAGTAATGATATATGCAGAACAGAGCAACACAGCTCAGATTCTCATTATTGGAACTGAAAGCCCGTATCGTGTCTGTTGAGAGACCTGTCACTCACCGGCCAGCAGCACAAGGTCCGCCTCCTTCAGGGCGTCCCGTCGGTTCTGCCGGATGTGCAGGGGGCTGTCCCGTCCCAGCATGCCCCTGGCCATGCCGCCGAGGAAACACGGGATGCCCAGCGACTCCAAAGCCTTCCTGCAACGATCGTTCAGAAACTGAAATAACGTCACGCGCGATCACCACAGAGCCTCTGTTATCGCTTACACGAGCGGATTCTCCACCTGATTTCATCCACGGGGGTCGGGGGTAGCGTTGCCTGGCTACCCAGGAGAATGACAGGCTTCTTGGCTCTGCTCACCAGCTCCACACATTGTTGTATCTGGAGAAAGACCAGAAACAAAGACCCAAAAATACCAGTTTACTACTATGAAAAGTTTGCTAGCAATTAATGAAAATGCGTTTCTTACAAAGTCTCGTTTCTTAGTCCTTCTGAAAGCCTATGGAAACTATATGGAAAATACCATCTCTGCTGATGAAGGACTATACCTAGGTACAGGCTGGCTCCAAAAACTTACTTCCATAACCTGATCCTTCCTTCTTTAATCAGGCCAAACTTATAAACAGGAAAATGTATATGTTTCCCATTTATAAACTTGAAGAACGTAAGTATAGTATCTTTATCTTGCAGCTTAATGAACATATTAAATGCAGTATAAAAAGTGATTGCATGGTGACATTAATCATTAAGAGCTTCTCTGTAACAATAAACCTCACTGACATGTTTGAAGAAGAGTTTCAAAGCCTTCTGGGCTCTACTTGACCTGGTAATGCATGTGTTATATTACCCAACACACGGCAGTGGTACCGAACGAGGCAGGTACAGTGATGTCACCTGTGAGTCTGTAGCCATAGGTATGTGCACAGGCAGCGGGGAGACGGCTCTGGCCTCCCAAGCCCCAGCGAACAGGTTCTTCAGGTGATTGTGTAGGTACCTGCACAAGGAAAAAAAATGTCTTAATGAGCATCACCTCAGCATTAAGGATTCAGGTGACAGAACCAGTATTTCAGCACGCCACAGCTCTCCTTCCACACTTCCAAGTGAAGGAACAATAGAGTTTAGCCAAAATAACTTTCTTAAATAAGGCGAGCCATCTCACAGGTTAAACCTGCACCGGACTGGACGTTAAAAAAAAAGAAACGTTATATTGCTGGTGTCTTGGTCAGGTATTCATTCAAGCAGGAGAGCCTTTCCAAAAACAACGTCTGTGACATCTTTCCTGTATGTGCTGTCATTAAATCCCAGTGCACTGAATCAAATCAGCATAACAATAACACGTTTCATTCCAGTAAGTTCAGGAAAATGTAAACTGTATGGCATATTTTCTTTACCAGGCAACAACTTTCCCCATTAATCCTTTGGGGGGGTTTTTGACAGCGAATTCTTTCTCCACCAGGTGGAAGGGGTAGAGAGTGTCGATAGGGAATTCCACAAACACAGGACCTGAGGAAAATACAAAAGCAAGAGGAGATTCTGCTCAGTTATTTACAGACTGCACATCCATGATACCGTATCTACAAATATACTATGACAACTATAATCCCATTAATGTGCATATATGAGCATAATCCAATTACAACCACTGGGGAATGGGGTAGTGGATTTTATTTTTTAAATTTGTATTATTACCATCTATATTTTAAATTAGCAGTATTACCGCTTAACTTGATTGCATTATTTGCATGTGTGAGGCCATTATTCCTATACAGTCACAGCAGTATACTGCTGTAAAATTCTGTTAAATAAAGATTGTCAATTGATTCACTTGCCAATGTTAACGATAGTGTTTCTTTTGCACAGAAGCACTGTGAACGACCTGATCCAGGGGTGTTGCCAAGGATTTTGCGGCCCAAAAAAAGATCTCACATTGGGACCCACCACCCAATCCCTGAATAATGACAACACAATTGTTTTGAGGGCCCCTGTTAGTCAGGGCTCTTGGAATCATTCTAACCCCCCCCCCCCTCCATATGACACCCCAAACCTGATCTTCTACTTTCAGGTGTGACATCACAGCCCTTCATGAGCAGGGCATCTGGTTACAGGTGCGCTGTACCTGGCGTGCCTGACTGGGCGGCGGCGATGGCCTTCCTCACCACCGGCCCGATCTCGCGGACGGTCCGCACGGACGCGCAGAACTTGCAGAGCGGCTTGAAGAGGGACATCTGGTCAATGTCCTGCAGGGCCCCCCGGCCCTGTGCGCCAAAACCGCCGAGAACAGAGTTACAGAGAGCAGGCCAAAAATCCACTCCAGGGGGTTCCCAAACAGTTTTACACACTCAGCACGGTCCAGAAAGCGAACAAAAACCAGCTCTGTTCCGCGATTGGTCAAGCTGAGCGAGCGAGCCAATCGGTGCACAGGTAATGAAAAGGTGTAGCCCTACCTGTAGGAGTGTAGCTGCTGCTCCTCCAATCAGGAGCAAGGGCGACTCGGCCATCTGCGCGTTCTTCACCGCCGTCACCGTGTTGGTCAAACCGGGACCGGCGGTGACCGCGGCAACGCCGATGGTGCCTTGCATGGTGGGAAAAAAACGTCCACTATGGTCAGAACAACTGAGAAACCTCACAAGTAAATTAACACTGATTTCAGTTTGGTAAAATACCACAGTGGTACAGTCCGAAGGGTTTTAGTCGTAATTATGCAGATGTACAAATATGAAGTCAAACTGAGGCAATTTATTATAGTATTTGGCTATCCAAAGTGCTTATAATGTAGCACAACAAGACACAAAGCCCCTGTTTTCAATCCCAGCCCAAAAAGACCACTACGATTGCTGGCTTTGGTTCCAGTCAACCAAATGACAAGTCGAACTGAGCAACCAAACGTCGCATTCAACTTAGGACACAACTTCAGTTTGCTTTCAACTGTCACACCGCCGGAGACAGATAACAGGTAACAGTCTGAATGAACCGAGAGCTGGACGGAATCAAACATGGCGGGGCCAAAATCGAAGTCCGCGGACGCGCAGGGTGAACCTTACCGGAGAGCCTGGCGACTGCGTCGGCCGCAAAGACCGCGGTGGCCTCGTGCCGGGTGTCCACGATCCGGATGCCCAGCTTCTCGCACGCCACCAGAATGGGCGAGATGTGGCCCCCGACCAGGGTGAAGACGAACTTGACCCCGTGGGCCCGCAGGACCTCCGCCACGCTCTCCCCCCCATGACGCGGGCTCTTGGTCTCTGTCTGTGGAGGACGACACAAACCACAAACCACAAATCACCTGTAGCAGGCAATCCAACTGATTTTTTTCTGTGCTTATGTGTCCTCTAAGCTTTTTATTTTTTTTCCCCCTCAGAACACTAGCTTCTTCTTTCAAATGTCTTCAATAAGGACCAAGAGCTTGCAGCCACCTGCAGCCGCCTCCAAAAAAAGGCTGACGTTTTTCTGGGTTTTTTTGTTTCGGGAACTTGGTTCAACTTTTCAGAAAGGCACTGTGAATATGCCTTCTCTAGGATTTACAAATTCTCACTCCCTGCGCCTCACAGTAGTCTGCCAGCACTTCTCTGCCAGAAAAGGGCACTTACTGGACACGCCCATGTGGAGCTTTCATTGTGACGAACGACAACACCAACAGACGAATAAACCGTCATCAATGGGATCTCTCCGTAAAGCTGAGTTAATGTTGTAGGATGCGCAGCCAACAGTCAAAGGGTTTTGTGTTGCGCAACACTGATACCTGCAATTTTACCTATGACCTGCAATACGATAAGACCCTGATGTACTGATACATGTGAGCTTTTTTGAACAACCTTGAGTCTGGCCTTTTGTTAAAATGTACATTTAAATCGTCTTTACGTTTAAAATGTACAAGTGCATATTATAAAACGTCTAAAATGTAGACGTTTTATAATATGCATTTGTAGCACTGTCACACGAACAGCTGAGAAAAATAAAATATTTTCCACTTCTCCCGAAACTGTAGTATCAGCTGGTCATATTGGCCGGGTTTACTTAAGTTGGAAAACATGTAAGTTTAACTATAAAAAGGCTTAAGCAACTTTAGGGATATCTTACCTTGTGAATCAGCTGGTAGAAAACACCAAGTCTGTAAGCAGCGAGCACCAGCCCTCCCAGCACACAACCAAGAATGCCTCCCAAAACTGTACTGATGTCCATTATTAGACAAAATAAAATCTATACAAAAAAACTCAAGGAAAGTTCACTAGTTACATGCGATTGTTACTGTTGCATCTCCCAGCGCCCAGTTCTTCCTGATGAATACAGAACTTGGCAGCTAGCTATATCACAGTTGCTGGACAAAGGAAACTCAAGCATAGAAAAGCACAATGGAACGAGTGGATCATTTGTAAACTAGTCGGATAGACAATGTATCCACTTCCAGCACTAAAAAAACAAAATCGGCTTGCTTGTTAGCCAGCCCCCACTGCTCATTGACGTGAAGGCAGTGCTGACAACGTAGCGAACTAGCGACTTAGTTTGTTGCAGATTATCTGAGGGCATCAGCTAAATATTCCCTACGGTTTCAAGTTAAGAAAATAAACAGTTATCTAGCTATCTAAGTCAGTTACAGAACTATAACTACGACGCTTGTAGCTAACAATTGCACACGAGCTTGCTGATAAAGCAAGCAATTTCAACTAGAAATGACCGACGAGTTCTCAGTCGCTGTCGCTGAATGTCCCGCAGTTTTCGTAAAAAGAGAAATAACACTCGTAGTTACGCGGAAAATATCTACTGAGGCTTTGTGAATTCCGACAGGCGTTGCACTCTCCGTGACAAGCAGAGGCATCAGCCAATGGTATACCAAACATGTTCAGCGTATCAGAAATATTCTAAAGGCGGATACGGCAGGGACAGGTAGCCACTATAACCCCACCCACAGCCAACCAAACTTTATGGTTTTAATAGATATGAATAATTATCATGGAACATTTTTAGAAGGGAATAGGTCATATTGAGTACATATTCAGTTTCCTCAAAATTCAGCGGACAAAAATAGCATCACAGTGTATTAAACTAAAGTAAAACTTAGATAGGCCATTGTAGTAGCATTTCCCTACTTTGCGGATTGGTATAGGGCATAATTTAAATTAAATGAAATATGGGCCTTTATGAGAAACTTACATTGTCTTGCTCTTTGTAGGCTGTAAAACCGTTTAAAGCCCTTATATTAGCTTTTGAAGTTACCCAGGTACATATGTATGCGCATTGTCGAGTAGACTTGCCTACAATAAACATTTCAATTAAAAGGGGAAATGAAAACGTTTGCAACACACTTAAACAGAAAATTACATCATGCAGAAACTCAATGTAGCCTTTGTAGCCTATGCATTTGGCGTTTTGCTCTCTGTCAGACACTCCAAGGGACACTTGCAGTTTACAAAGGACTACCCTCGGGGTGGTGCACGTAAATAATTAGGCTACGTCACAGGTTGAGAAGAGCGGCTTTTGTAAATAGGGTGAGATTGTTCATCACCGTTATACAGCATTAACACTGGATAGGCCTACTGCATTTAACACATAACAATAATAATAATAATAATAATAATAATGTTATTATTTTTATTATTATATAACAACGCTAATAATAATAATAACAAAACAATTATGATAATAATAATAATTATTATTCGTATTGTTATTATTAATTACAACAACAACAACAACAATCATAATCACAATAATTTCGTATATACAGCTGGACCAAGCAGATCGACTCAATATTTTCTGTGGATAAAATATTGATTTTAAATTAGGCTATGTTCAGTAAATCAACATCATTGTCCGTTCAATGGCTTGAAAATAGATCAATGTCGTGTTTGATGTTTATTTTTGTCCGTTAATTTAGCGGTCCTAAGCGCCAAATTGCACCGTCAGCCTATATAAAATTACAAAAGTAAATCAGGGCAGTTTCTTGAATAATGTAGGGTAACCTCAGCTTTCCATAGGCTACGCAGCGTCAGGTTTATTATTAGCCTATGTATGACAGCTTGCGCAAGCTAATCTTTCCTTAAAAATATAATATACAGCAAATAAATAAATCAAGCAACTTTTCACGTTTCTAATGGGCGGGGTTATTTTCATCTTTTTTGGGAATCTGTTTCTACGTGACGTAGGCAATCCTGTTACCTGGGCGAAAGTGGCAACCTATCGGGAGATACGCTGCGTCCCCTCTTCTCTCTGCTCCTTTGTATTTTGGGCTGTGCGACAGTTGTCACCATGGTATCTATTGGTGCCTGATCTCCCGCAGCTGACATCCAGAAATACCCAACCAAAACTGCCTACCTTAAGTGCGGTCAATAACCTGCAGCCTATTCTTGGTAGATGTGTGCCTGGCACTAAAGTGTTTTTCTTTCAAGGATAAAGTAATCAATGGTTGTGATTAGAATAAGGAATGTTCACAGAAGACACTATGCCCTTCTCTGTTTTAGTATCGCCGGGTTTATTATATACAACTATATCGGGTAAGTTTATGATCATCTCCGGGAGCGCGGCAGCTTGTTGCTTGATAGGCGGGTAGGTTATTCTTTGCTGTTTTAATAGCGGTTTGCTCTGTTTGTTCCAATTACATACCTGTCCAGGTCACCTGTTTCATTATGCATTCAAATATATTTCATTTGTGTCACTTTTCAAAAACATTTCTCGTGAATGATGAGTATGCAATTCAAAATTTGAATTCTTTAGTAATGTTATTACAGCATTTATTCAATATTCTCAAATTAGTTGCAAGCAACCACATGTTTGGATTAGGTTTTATTAGCACTTTACAAAATGAAAGTGACCATGCAGGGGAATAGGACGTTGGGCATTGACTCATTTATATTTGTTTTTATTTTTTTGGAGGTGTTGAGGAGGTGGTATTTCACTTTGTGCATTTACTATATTGCAGACAGCTCTCTGAACTGAAAAATCGCACACCAAACATTACTACGGACATGCACATGATCCAGTCACTTGCATACAGTGCATTAACCAGCGGAAATCAAACGTGGGCTTTCTTAACTGTATGTGTCTCGTACTGCCAGCTTTAATAATTTCTCGCAGAGCCTGGGTGTATCTGATGACCCCTCGGGACACAGGCAGATGCTGAATGTCTGCCTCCGGGCCCAGGGTACAGGTGACCTTCCAGGTGCTGTCAGGGCGTGGTGCTGCGGTCAGCGTGTTTTTTGCGCAAGGTGTCCGTCGCCTCTGAGCCCCTCCTGTGTTTTTTATTTTAATTTTTTTTTTTTTTCTAGCATGCAGCCGAGGGTGAGGAGGGTGAGCAGGAGCAAGGGGCTGAGCGCGAACTCCTCCCTGTTCACTCTGGCGGGGGAGGAGTTCCGCGTCCTGGGGGGGTCCGTCCACTATTTCCGCGTCCCCAGGGCGTACTGGAAAGACCGGCTCCTGAAGATGAAGGCCTGTGGCCTGAACACCCTCACCACGTACGTACGGTACAGCACGCTCTTAGAGAAAAAAAATGGGGTTCGGAAGGGGCTCTTTGGCTTGTCTTCAATGGGGAATCTTTTTTAGTTATTTATGGAATCCTCTATGGTAGGTGTGAAAAGTGTGAAAGCTCCCAGATTGATGCATTTTGCCAAACAAGGAACCCTGGAACTAGATAGGGTGCATGTATGGAAACACAGAGGGACCTTGTGGAACCCTTCTGAGAATGTAAGGGCAGTTGCACCCCCTTGTAGCCCCTGTTTTTCTTTTTGAGCCCAGCTTTTTAAAGAAATGTTGAACACAACGGCTCACCTGTAATCTCACCGTTTTCTCTTGCAGCTACGTGCCTTGGAATCTACATGAACCTGAGAAAGGTCTTTTCACCTTCCAAAGGGAGCTGGATATAGAGTAAGGATGGACCCTTTCCTGTCCCTGAACTGATGCACAGGAAGTCAAACATTAAGACAGCCCTGCTAACGAAATGTCTTAGTTTGTCAACAAATTATTGCAGAAAGGCATTTTAACATTCTTAACATGTCTCTTACTGTCAAACAGGTCATTTTACCTTTGCATTCTTATAAGGAAATGATGAAACAATACATTTTACTGGCCAAAATATCTTTTTAAATGACCTCCAACGCAATAACAAAAAAATAATCTGAAAATCCACTGCTGGTATTCAAATCGTTTCTTTATTTAATTCTGAAACTATACAGATATATCTTGGCTTTCTTGTCCCCTGACAGAGTTCCCTGATTATAATTCTCACAGGAATGGATTTTTCGGGTTGTTGTTTGGTTCCAGATGGGATCATTAAGCCTGGTCTCCTGTCAAGGGAGCAAGGCTCCAGTCCCCTCGCTAGACAACAGCATCATTACCACGGCAACAGGGTTGCGATGTCGTCAATTACTCGGTTGTAATAAATAGCTCGAGCTCCTCCAGCAGCCGCCTAATCTCTCACTCCAAAGCAACGACTGTGCACCATCTGTAACGAAACAAAATGTCTGTGCTGAAAAATTATAGACCGCTTATCGAAAGTTGTTCATTATATTCAGGCGCATCCTGTTTTATTCCTGTTTTGGAAAGAAAACAAAACAAAAATCCCGGTAGATGAATATCTTAACGCAGTAAGCCGGGGTCATACTGAATCTTTTGGGTGGGTTTAGCGAGATGTCTTTCTTGTACCGTTGTGTTATTTGCTCTCCTCTCTCAATGTCCCAGAGCTTTTATCAACCTGGCAGCCGAAGTGGGCCTCTGGGTAATCCTACGGCCCGGGCCGTACATCTGCTCTGAAATGGACCTCGGAGGATTACCGAGGTCAGCCTGCTCTCTCCTCTCTATCGCATTCACCGTTCTGCACGGCAGATGAGTCTGTCTTAAGTGTTTCAGCCTGTCTTGATAGCTTATTTTTCTCCCTCTCAAGTAGAAGTTATTAGCTTGCTTTAAGTTACTGTTTGCTTGACAAGTGAAATTGGCAATTCTAGAAATGGGTCAAACTGTCTCACCTCATTGGCAATATTTCTTTCATATTTAGCAAAAAAGTAATTGAAATAAGATTTAAAGTGTAAATATAAGACTAAAATATTTGTGGAGATTGACCTATATAAATTATTATTATTAGTTTTGCCTGTGTTAAAAAGTTTTGCGCATGCTAACCGTCAGTATATCTGGCACTTAGTGTTTAGTTTTTTTTTCATAGGAAATATACTGTATCACATCCGTTTTGTATGAATAAAAAGAAAAGTACTGAAGTAAAAATGCAGTACTGAAGTATATTCAGTTAACACTAAAGCTGAAAGTTAGTTTTGATTTTGGAAATGTACTTTCATATTGATATTAACATGCCGGATGTGACAGGGTGGGAGTTCTTGTTATTCAAACAAGCATTTTTGTTTTTTTGTTTTTGTTCTGATGAGTACTGGCTGCTTCTCAATGAAGAGTGAATTATGTGGACACCATACCCTGTCCTGTTAGCTTGTCTGTCACTTTTGGCTCCTGCCAGCAAAGCTTAACTTTTAACGTATCTCTAGTTGGCTTCTACGGGATGAAAACATGAAGCTGAGGACAACGTACCCAGGCTTCACAGAGGCCGTGAGCAACTTCTTTGACAAACTCATCCCAAAAGTCGTTCCACTTCAGGTAATGGTCGCCCGGGCAATCTCGGTTGTAATTCTAAAGTTGGCATTGGTTCAGAGTCATTCGATCCCTCATCCACTTTTCATCCAGCAGGTTATTCTGACTGGAGTACATCACTGAACGATTCTATTAATTTTTTTTCCCCACATAACTTTAGAGGACAGGTGCCGATTGGAGGCCTGTGGCATTTTGGACGCTGTTAGCATCCTGATGGATTTCTTTCTAACTGTGGGGAATTGCACCAGTCCAGCCTGTGTTCCAGTCTGTGACAGAGATACATTTAGGCATTAAGCAGACACTCTTTTCCAGAGCAACTTACACTTCTTATTACAGTACACGCAATCCATTTATACAACTGAATGTTCACTGACCTCTTGAGTTACAAGTTTCCTAAGCATTATACACCTACTGCCACCTACTACTAAACAAGGCACAATTAATAGTTCCCAGAAGCATCGTGGGTAAATTTACCTGTTGACAAATGAGAAAACCATCGTAGTATATAATTATATATTTTTTCAGTTTAAAAAGGGAGGCCCCATTATTGCAGTCCAGGTGGAGAATGAATACGGGTCCTACGCGAAGGACAGGGATTACATGCCTTTCATCAAAGAGGTAGGGTCCGGATTTTTCCAAGCATTGATTTCATGACATGTCTGAATTCATTAGGATTAATATAGGATGTGTGAGTGGTTCGCCAGCTGTACTCTGTCGAGGTGACATTCATACGACCTCACAGACTGACAATGCTTCCTTTCTTCCTTTCATGGATGCAGTATACTGGCCGTGATTGTTCACTCCAGGCATTTTCATTTGCATATTATTTTTGTATACTCCTCAGTATAATGTCCTCTAATACCTTGTCTGTGGCTATGAGTTTGTGGACCAGGGAAGGGGCTGAAGAGGCCATTGTGGTCCCACGGAGCAACAGTCTAGTTGCTCTTCTATTTCTCTTTAAATGGCCATCCTTCATTAAAATGGGAAAATGGGGCTCAGTCAGTCTAACGATTGCAGTAGACAAATCTGCAGTGTTAAATCCACACAAATAGAGTTTATGTGAGTCGAAGATAGACCACATTCACTCTATCAGAGTTGATTTTGCACCAAACATTTTGCTGTGTAGTTAAATGAATAATGGCTCTGGTGCAGGATTAGATGCCCTTTTCATATACAGTCAGACCATTGTCTGCTCTCCTCTCATAGGCTCTGCAATCCAGGGGGATCGACGAGCTGCTTCTGACGTCTGACAACTACGATGGGCTGAAGTACGGGGGCGTGGATGGAGGTACTGTCTGGGGGTCACCTTTGACCTCTCTTGTCATGAGGTCAGAGGTCACAGTCCTGCAGATCCACACACCTGAAGGTTCTAGATGTCTTTAAACTGTCTAATGGTTGATATTTAAAACATTTGGGGCCTACTTTGCTAAGACCTTTAGCACGTGCACAACCTTTTTTTTGCACATGAAAAACCAAGAACACGAGCAATGTTTGGTCGTGGTATTTGTTTTGCACCTAACATTGGTTGTGTTATTAGTTTCACATGTCCTAAAAGGTTTTGCACATGCTAAAGGTCTCAGCAAATCAGACCCATGGCGATTTCAGTTCCCTCTCAAATGGAGGCTCTGTTTAAATAATAAGGCTGTGACTGCGTGGCGTGTGCAAACAGCAGCCGTTTACTTCAAAGGGACTGCCCACTTGGTAAACAAGAAACGTCCTACCAATGAGTGACCTTCTCTTTATCAATTGCTTATCGATAAAACATGAAGTGCACATAAAAACACACCAGCTTTACTTGCTGTGTGACAGAGCCGGGTAAAATACTTCATTTGAAATACTTTCCCCTTGATACATTTATATATTCCAGACCATATAAAAAAAGAAACACTACTTTCACCAGTAATCAGATCTATTCTCTTTGTTCATGAGATTGTAATATGATTGTATGCTGGGGTGTCACCAGGGATTTTGTGCCCCATGAAAGGATCTCACATTGGGCCCCAAAGACCCCAGAAAATTAAAAAAAGAATTAGCCCCTGTCAGTCTGGGCCCTTAGAAACATCCTAACTTAACTATCCTGACTACAGCAGCACTGAGTGCATTTTGGTCTGTAACATGATTTGTTGAAAATTCTCAGGGATATGTGTTTTAAAATCTTTCTGGCATGTGAAAAGTTATAGTAATTAAAAGAAATATCACACCTAGGTCTGCTGTGCTTTGACCTTTCAAATCAGTATTTAACATCAGATATCACTGTATTTATTATAGCTTTTGTATGGTCTTACCACCCATGTTCAGTAAAGCTGTAGTTTTATACTTGTTGTGGGAAATTCTCATGTAATACTCCGGGCTTCTCTCTCTACCGAAGCACTCAGGACTGTCAACATGCAGAAGCTTAAGCCCGAAGGATTGAAATACCTGGACGCTGTGCAGGCAAGGCTCGACTTTTCGATGAATACTGATGTTCTGTTCCGTTTAGTGTTCATTGCTCATGTCTCCTGAGTGGAGATGCTATTTTCATGTTATGCAGTAACATTAAATGTAAGTGTGTGCAAGTGCTACCAATCAGTTTGGTTTAATTCCATTTCCAGTTCAGTCATATCAAATAATTAATTGAAAAAACATCCATGGAACTTTATACCCTTAGAAGATTGAATTTCAATTAATTTTCCAAGTCGACTGAATTGAAGTGGTTATTGGTCCCAAACCTGCTGCTGGTGCAGATTTTCTTCAGTCAGTGCGTATGAGATTTAGCTGGAGGGCGTACTGGTATTCAGAACTAGCCGTGCATGTTACAGTTACATTGCATTTAGCAGGCGCTCTGGATGAGACATACACAACATTTTACATAGCATTTACATTGCATCAATTTATACAGGTGGATGTATACTGATGCACTGCAGGTTAAGTATAACAGCAAGGGTTAACAGCAGTGGTGCTCAACATTAGCGTCCTACCTGGGAATCGAACCTGTGACCTTTCAGTTACAAGACGAGCTCCTCACCCATTGTACTGCCCTGTCACCCTACATGTATGTCTGCCGCACGTCTGTCCAGCAACGTGTGGTTCGTTCTCAATAAAACACAAAATGGCCCTGGTCAGTGCTGCCTGCCTGTCTGTGATGTGGTGTGAAACCGATGTTGTCAGAACTGCCTAATTTTTGTTGAGCTCCCCGTGATAATCCTGTGTGCCTGCTGGTTGCTCAGCCACACCGCCCCAAGCTGGTGATGGAATACTGGGCTGGGTGGTTCGATTCCTGGGGCGACCTGCACCACGTATTCGCGGCAGAGGGTGAGCCATTTCAGCTTAAATTCAACTCCCCGGCATGAACTCATTTTTTACAATGACTCTGATCTCTGATCTCTGATTCTATTTGTTAACAAGGACAGGACTTTCACGTAATTCTTTTTTTTTTTTTGAAAATTTGCTGCTTCACATTTTGATAACCGCCCGACCCTCTTCCCCGGCAGACATGGTTGCCATGGTGAGGAAGATTCTGAAGCGGGGCATGTCAGTTAACCTGTACATGTTTCACGGGGGGACGAACTTCGGCTTCATGAGCGGAGCGCTGGCTGAGCCGACGTACAAGGCTTTGGCCACGAGCTACGGTAGGCTGTCCAACTCCGTCTTATATAGAAGTTTTATATGGACCATTACATTACATTACAATACAGGCATTTGGCAGACGCTCTTATCCAGAGCGACGTACAACAAAGTGTATAACCATAACCAGGAACAAGTATGACGAAAACCCTAGAGAGAAGTACCGGTCCAAGTGCAGGGAACAACCGCATAGTTCAACTTGGACCCTGAAGGTTAAACTGATTAACACTACCACAACGAGAACGGCAACAATGCAGTCTATGGAAAAAATACAAGCAGTAGTTAAGACAGTTAATGCACCTAACATGACCAGACATGGGTCAAAAACTTTGGGCTGAAAGCTTTAGTCTGTTAGAGGCTATAAAACAGTAAAATACTCTTGCGGATCCCTGTGAATGATTAATGATTAAATATGTCAATAACCATCACATTACAGTAAATAATAAATTTGTTCTGAATATTGGTTAAAATTCTGTTTTCTTTCATCAATTTTTGATGTTTAGAATTGACAAATATCTAATAGGTTTATGTATTTCAAACAATTAAAGTATTTGACCTTGGTATCTATTTGCTTTATAATGTCTGTTATATAGAAGTGTAGGGACTTGCATAATAGAGGTGGATTTTAGATTTGTGATGTTGCACCTTAAAATTTATGCCATTAATATTTTACTGTTACAGAAAAAAATATTCAATGTTTTCCTGCCAACTGTTCTTTAAAACTTGCAATAACATTGATTAATTATCTGGCCATCGGAAAACTAGCTAACCAAGTGCAACCAAAAGTTTTTTTTTTTGTTTTTTTGTCATGGGTCCACAATAGTGTAGCGCTGCATTTATGGATAGTTCCATGGTTGTACCAATAGATGGCGCCATCTGACTTCCACGGTGTTACTCAGCTACTCAGGGACATAGCGTGTTGCCACAGCTGAGTACCTGTCTGTGTGGATCCTGGATTTTCTGTTCAAGTTGTGATGGGTTTTATCCAGAGTCCCTGCGGGGCTTTAGAGCTACCTCACTGCTAAAAGCCAGGCTTATAGCTGGGAGGCTGGAGTGAGATGTCTTTCCGCTCAAACGCTAAGCTAAACTACGCTGAACAGCTGTGGCGTGGTGCTGAATAAGAACAACGGATTGTGGGATACTGGAGGACCAGCCGTGCATGTCCGCTGTACACCACAGCCCACAGCCTCCTGCCACTAAAATAAAAACATCTCTTCACCTCTGTGCTGGAGACCCTTATGGAAATTAACATGCCACAAAAAATGCACTTAACAATATTGCAATATATGAAAGCAGTTGTCATTTAATTTTTTTTTTTGCCGTATATTATGAAGTGTTGCAATATCTTTATGCTAATGTATTTTTCTTATATTCAGTTTCTGTAAGGATAGGCCAGACAGTAATGAAATTCCCCTCGATGACCCCTTAAAATGTCCCATAAAATATGCTCCCCAGCCAGAAAACATTGACCACTGGTGGCACAGCTGTGGTCAACACCAGTATTTTCACAAACTGGCTCTGTGCTGCTCCACTGTTGGACAGCTGAGGCAAGGCAGACAAAATGATGATTGGCTATAAAAAAAAAGACTGGCAGGTGAATTATCCAGCCAGTATGAGGGGCGGGGCCTATCATCATCCAGTAACTGAGGCCTGATTTTGTTTTAGATTACGATGCCCCGTTAACTGAGGCCGGGGATTACACCCCTAAATACCACCTCCTGCGGGATCTATTCAGCCGCTATCACAGTAAGTTCTACAATCCACTGCAACCTACTTTCAGCACACTTATGGTATTGGCCTACAGGGGGCGCTAATGCATTGGTTTGTGGTTTAGAGGTAATGGTAGTACTGTTGGTAACAGACACATCTGTGCGTGTAATACCTTTTTTTAATTTTATGCATTTTACGTGACACTGAGTTGGAGTTGTGTAAAAGCGAAATTGAAATGAAAAGGAAATGATTTAGTTTAAATAATTTCCTATAACTCATAGCATAATTATACTTTTTCCACTTTTGCAGGCCTTCTTGTACTTGGTAGCTATTAACATTAAAACATATTCTTTTAAGAATTAGAAACATGCTACTAGCTCAAATGTACTGTTCACAGTCACGGCCCAAGCCCCATGTGAGTTTGATTGACAGCCCCGTTCAACAAATCAGGTTAAGGGAGACATTTTACAGGGGCTCATATCGGGACACAGGGGCTCGTGCGGTAGGGACTGCAGGACGTCACGTGTTCTGCGCCCCTTGTTTGTCTCAGCCGAGAAGCTTCCGGAAATGCCGCCCCTTCGCTGGAAGGAGAGTTACGAGGCGGCGATCATGTACCAGCACCTCTCTCTGTGGGACGCCCTGCAGTTCACCGGTGAGGTGAGGGAAGGTTCCTGTTCTGATCCACCTGCATTGGGTCGCATTGGAAAACTAAAATAAATTAGTGTCACTGTCACAAAGCCGACTGATTCCAGCGGTTCAAAATGACCAGAGTCAATATATATATATATAGAGCTCACAGTTCACTATGTATATATATATATATATATAGTGAACTGTGAGCTCTATAACGTCTGGGACAAATATTTTTTTAAATTTTATTTGACTCTGTACTCCACAATCCACAATTTTAGATTTGTAATCAAACAATTCACATGTGGTTAAAGAGCAGATTCTCAGCTTTTATTAAAGAGTATTTTATACACTTTAAAGCTTACACATACACACATTTTCCCACATCTTTCTCGAAAGTGCAGACTACTTCTTCTCAGTGATATGACTGTCTAAAGGCTGGTTTAGATCAAAAAGTTACAAGATGACCAAGCAGTTTCGAAAGTTATCTGCAGAGTTTTATTGAAGTGAAAACTTCTCCATTCCACAAAGTTTGCTGGTGGCTACTGTCATCTTCCACATGTTAGATGAGGCAAATCCTCGCAGCCAACTTATAATTTTTTATTATTGAAATGGCCATTTCATTTGTTAGCTGCTGTGTTCATTTTGACAGTGTAGACTTCGCATAGTTTGACAAATTCTTTTCATGAAAACGAAGAATTCTCATCTTGTCTGTTGTCAGTTTTTTTTCAACCCTGTCCGTTAAAAAATTAAGTGCTAATGTAACTTGGTGTTTACCGCTAAGCACTTTACAGTAGTAGTGTCCAATCATGGAGGGCTGAGAGTGTGCATTCCAACCAATCACACATCGCCATGGCGCATGATCGAACGCTACTGCTGTAACGTGTTTAGCGGTAAATCATCCCTGATAGGGTATTATTTTATTAATCTGAACTCAGAGTTAAATAAACATTTAACATTCACTGCTTTACCGTATGAACCATAAATTATGAAGTGATCGTCCTGTGTCAGTTGGGCATCACTGAGTGAGCACATGTGCCTACAGCCATGCCAGGGGCCAATGGCTGACCCACAGCAGTGGGAGGTCCATTCGAGAAAGGTCAAAGGTTAATGGACATTTCTGTTGCTCCCCGAAGCCTTTCAAATCGGCGAGGCCGGTCAATATGGAGAACCTTCCCGTGAACAACGGCAACGGGCAGTCTTCTGGGTACACTCTGTACGAGACCAGCATCACCAGCGGGGGCCTCCTGCGCTCCGGAAACAACGTGCGAGACAGAGCGCTGGTGAGTCAATCCCAACTGACATCATCCAAGAGAAAAACAGGAAACTGCGTTACAGAAAAAAGAAAATGAATCTAACCCACAATATATATACTGTATATGTATACTATACACACACACATTAATTTCTTTAATGCCCCTTAAAGTGACAGAGGTTTCCTTGTAATTTAGGTGTTTGTCGACAGACGTTACATCGGCATTTTCAAATACAAGAGCCTGGAACTTGCAGTGCCTGATGGGAAGGTAGAGTGCTCTTGCACGTCTGTATATTGACTGTATATTCTGTATATTATAAATATTTTAACTAGACAGCTGTGAAATATATTTTCTTTATGTATTTTTATGTATTGAAAATATATTGCAGTATATTCAATACCATATAGATAATATATATTTTTTAAATCTTGCTTTTGGCTGCAGGGCAAACGAACACTGAGTTTTCTTGTGGAGAACTGTGGTCGAGTGCACTATGGGAAATCTTTAGACAACCAGCACAAAGGTAGAGTGAAAATGACATCTCTCTCTCTCTCTCTCTGTCTCTCTCTCTCTCTCTCTCTCTCTCTCTCTCTCTCTCTCTCTCTCTCTCTCTCTCTCTCTCTCTCTCTTTCTCTCTGTCTCTCTCTGGCTGTCTAACATACTCTGAGCAGCAAGGGAGACATTTTTGGCTCATATGTCTTCACATGAAAAGAAAAAAAAAAAAAAAAAAAAAAAACAGTAGCAAGCCAGTCTTTCTGCGTTCGGTATCACATTTAACCATGCTTGTAAAAGAGTATTTGCTGTGTAGAGAGTGTTCAGTCATGTGCCACATATTTATTTTCAGTGGGGTGAAAGAAAGATACTGTATCTGCAGCTTAGTAGTGCAAATATGTGAGCTTAGCTGAAATCGAATGCATTTGGATTGAGTGTTTATCTGCCTGGCTGAGCTTCCTGCTATACACATGTACACAACAGACACACATATTGATTATACACAGAGCTGGAGTCGGTTCAGTAAATTCAGGAAATTAATTGAAATTCAACAAATTAACTGAAAAAAAAGAATCCCTGACTCTGATTATGTGTTCTGTGTTCATTTTCCTAATGCACATTTTAAAATGTCATTTTTAAAACGTGTTTCAGGTCTGGTGGGTGATGTCGTACTGAACAACATCCCACTGAGAGACTTCACAATTTACAGCCTGGAAATGAAGCCCAGCTTCATTGAACGGTTTGTGCGTTTCATTTTGTTTGCCGTTATTGTTCCCTCTGATGTAAATGTCAAGTTATTACACTGTGCGGGTACACCCACTGCTAAATAAATTGTTTGAGAGGATTTTTTTTTTCAGTAAATAAATTATGTTTACATATACACTGTGTGTGCCTGTACACTTGTGTGTGTGTGTGTGAGAGAGTGAGAAAGAATGTGTGTGTGTGTGTGTGTGTGATAGAGAGGGAGTGTCATGGTCCTGTGTTCCTGTCTGCGTTTCCCCTGTTGGGCCGCCAGATGGCGGCACTTCTGTTTTGTGTCCTGCTCCCCCTGTGTTAATTGTATGATTGTTTTCAATTGTCTCATTATTGGTTCTTGATTGTCTCGTTTTCCCTTCCCTCTCTGTGGCCTGATTGTTCATGGTGCCCTCCTGTGTCTCGTCAGTGTCTCTTCTATTTAAGTTTCCCCCTCCCTTGACTCAGGTGCTGGATCCTTGTGGTTATGTCAGATTGTTTGTGCGTAAGCCTCTGCCCCATGTGGTCCTGCCAATGTCTTGGTTTTCTAGTGTTGTTTTTTTTGGAGTTTCTGCATTTCCTTTGTTCCTGTGTTTGTTTCCTACGTATGTTTGCGCCGACCGTATGTACCTGCCTGTGTTTGTGACCTGTTTGTGTTTGTTTGACTTGTACTCTGCCCTGCCTGTGTTTTTGAGTTCCTGTTGTTTCAGTAGATATTTTTTGAGTGTTTTTGCCCTTCGTGGCCTTCTGTTCCCTACTTGTTTGCCTGTCGTGTTAGTAAAGTCTTTGTTAATTTTCCCTTTTGAGTTCGTGTTTTTTTTTTTTTTTTTTCCCTCTGCGTTTGGGTCCCCCCTACCCGTACCGTGACAGAGTGTGTGTGTGAGAGAGTGTGTGTGTGTCTGTGTGTTTGTGTTCTTTATTATGGCTCCAAGCTTATGTTGTATTATATTAGAAATATGTGACTTAATGTGCATACTGAATTATAGCTGTAGCACAGTGTTCCGCACTCTGTCTGGCGCCCGAACCTCAGCTGAGACATAAATGTTTTCCAGACAGATCTGTGGATTGTTTACCATATGAAACAAATCCACTATTGTAATAACTTTGTAGGCTTTATTTTTTTTTATAAGTACAGCAAACTTCTCCACTAACAACTAGCATATCGGCTGTGCCACATAGCAAAAAAAAAAAAAGAATTAGTTATGAAGCGCAACAGGCATTTTTAAGCAGAGCTGGAGCCAGGCTTGGTTCAGGCTCTGTGCAGATCTACATCTGTCTCGCCTCGCTTCCCTGACCTGTGTCAGCGCAGCCTGCTGGAAGTACTGCCGCCGCAGGCTTTCAGACGCACTGCGGGGAAGGGGGGAGGGGGGGGGGTCGGCAGGATGCGTGTCGACTTGGCTTCTTTGAGGAAGTACTGTACCTTCTGGAAGAGAAGTAGGAACACGGTGGCGCGATTGATGTCAGGATTTAGTGAGACACCATGTGCTACAGCACTCTGGCTGTGCGGTCATATATAAACACACGTTCATGCTGTACACGCTTTGAGGTCTTTGCCTCTGGGTTAGCTAGCTTGGTTCAAATTCTAGGGAGGTGCTTCAGATAATCTCTATATACCTCACTCAAATTATCTAAATAACAGTAACCCCAGTCAAATTGTCCCAATAACCTTAACACTCTTCAAATTATACAATTACTGTCACAAACGTCAGTACAGTTATTGCCAATCCAACACCTCTAGCCAGAATATTTTACCAGAACCTATCCTCTACATCATGTGTTGTACAGTACTACTCTTTTGTTATTACATTGTAGTATATAGTTTATATACCAACTGTATGTATTATAAATATAATAATGCTAAGTAAAAAAAAAAAAAAAACAATCTGGAAATGTTGTTTTTGGGGAAGTACTCTATTAAAGCAGGAAAGGTCTCTGCGTTTCAGTCTGTATTCAGCGCCATGGAAATTCCACCCAGCCCCGCGCGCCTTCCCAGGATTCTTCCAGGGCAGGCTGTTTGTGGATGGCTATCCCAGTGACGTCTTCGTCAAGCTGCCGGTGAGAGAGCCTTAGAGTCTGCTGTGGTGCTAACCACCGAAAAATATTTACTTCAGTTGAACATCACCCCTCCGGTGAAAAATGTAGCGCTCACTTGTCTTGGTCCAAAAAAAAAAAAGGGGACGCCACATTGCCAGCACATTTTTTTTGTACACAAAGTGTTTTATTGATATTTGCATTGAGGTACTGCGGCCCATTTCCTGTTTAATGGGGTGTCGGCATGGTAACCGTGCTCCTCTTGGTCTGCAGGGCTGGAACAAAGGAGTGGTATTTATAAACGGGCAGAATCTCGGGCGGTACTGGGCCATCGGGCCCCAGCAAGCCCTCTACCTCCCGGGACCTTGGCTCAACAGCGGAATCAATCAGGTACCCAGACCCAGTTATCCTGTTCTGACATATTCTTTCCCCCCCCCCCCCTTTTTTTTAAATCATAAAAAAGAAAACCGGCTTTAACTTAAATAGGTGAATTGTTACTTTAATGGCATCACTGAGAGAGAAGGGCAATAGAGAGTGAACCAGCTTAAATCAATGCATTTTCATGAGCGATTAAACTGCGGGGTCTGTGCGGATTGAGTGATCTTTATGTCCTGCTGTTCAATTTTGTTAAATAAGGAGAAAAAAAACTGGTACCAAAAGATAATATTGAGAAACGCAACGTAACTATCAAGGGGAATTGATTTTTTCAGCTAATTAATGGCTTCGCTGGCAATCGAGCACGGCAAATGAAAATCTTTCGAGAGCGAACGATCGTCTCAAGCGTGCGATTTTGACCTCCTCCAGTTCCAGCTCACGTACTGCCGGGCATTTCACAGGCTTCTAATACCGTTGCGCAATCCCTGTCGTGTCACAGTTAAGCTAGAAAACTTGCTCTCTCTCCTCCAGATGTCATTACATCACAGGCATTTAGCGGACACTTTTATCCAGGATGACTTACACAACTTTTACATACATTGCATCCATTTATACAGCTGGATATATACTGAAGCAATGCAGGTTAAGTACCTTGCTCAAGTGTTTACAAATGGCAGTGTCCTACCCGGCAACCTATGACCTTTTTGTTACAAGCCCAGTTCCCTACCCGCTGTGCTACACTGCCGCCCTTATTGTACAAGAGAGCACGGCCACATACGGCTCAAACTCTGACCTGCTCTGTCTCAAGTCAACTTCCTGTCTCTGTTTATTTTAGGTCATTGTGTTTGAGGAACAGGAATCAGACGGCAAAGTCCATTTCGAGGACTCGCCGGATCTGGGCATGACCGTCGACGTTTAGCAAAGAACATTCCAGACAGACTTTTTTTTGTCAGCTTTTAAAAAAAATTTTTTTTAAAAAAATTTATTTCTCCAGACCTGCTCTTGTGTGGGTGGAAGTGTGTTTGGTTCTGGGAAGACAGCCACGTCCTTTTCATTTTGTACATAATGGGCTGCCTCCGTGGCTTTCTGGGGCCAGCTTCGCGATGTGCCCAGTGTTGGCGTGTGACGGACGGACCGATACAAGGTCTAAAGAAGCCTCACGTCCAGGCGGCTGTGAGGTTGGGCATTTATTTGTTCATTCTATTTTGTAATGTGCTGAGGAACTCACTAAAATGACTCAATAAATGCCCATTATAAACACGGGTACGAACAGCCTTGTGTATGTCACTCAAATGGCATAAACTGCCAGTATGGTTTTATGGTTTTGAAATCATTCAACCATTTTCAGATTTTTCACACAAACACACACACTCACGTACACACTCCGAAAACATAGAATCAGTGTAATCATATACAATGAAAAAATCAATGTTCTAAAATAGCTCTGTTCTGTTTGATCCTTCTATATGTCAATATAAAGTGATATGTTCTTTTGTAATTGGGATTGATTTCAAGTTATGCCTAGACCATTTAATTATATTTTTTTTTTACCTAGTTCTTTCCCCACCCCTTTCATTGGGGAAATTTGGTGGTTCAGTTTGCACAACCATCTAGGTTTTGAGAAACCATTGCCCTTTCCTTTGTCTGGTTGAATTGAGTTCTTAAACATAACAAAAAGATGGATAACTTAATAAATAATGCCTAGAGTTTCTGGAAATGTCAAATCTACAGACAGTGCAGTTGTATTGTCATTGATACACTCATCACCGTGGCAACTATTATAACCTTGTGTATAATCTTCTCAATCCAGCCACCCTGGCCCCCTCCTTCTGTGGACATTTCATGACATTTATTAATATTGATGAATTATGAATAATGCTTTCTTAACGATGTGTGACTCATTTATTAATGATTTACTAAGCATCTGCAACCACACCATAGTTGAAAGTGTTGCCATTGCTCCTTAGCCAGAATGTATCCATTGGAAGAGCATCCAAAGGTCAATGTTTTTTAAAGAGAAAAATTCATGGAAATGCACCATTTGTCTAGAAGAGCCTGCAGGCCACTGCCTGAAAGATATGAAAAGTATAAATAAATCATAGTTATGATTACATGGTCCCACTCTACAGTTACTACAATTACATATCCATCTCTGGGCAGAGAAACCAGACGTGGATTTAGCTGTGTGATTACATTACATTATTATCATTGGCAGGCCCTGGTATCCAGAGTGACTCACAATGTTTGAGAACATAACAAGTACATTTACCTGATTTGTATGATTAATAGTGCTGTGTCTGACAAGGAACAGTCCCAGACCAGTGAGTGAATATGTGACTGCCCCTAAAGCACAAATGTAAGTTGTAACAGCAAAAATTGAGACCTTTTATATAGAGAAGAATGGACTCTGAACAGATGGGAGAACGAGACTCTTGGTTTTTTTAATATCACTGAATTGGCACAGCTGATCTCGTGAAAAAGTACACGAAGCACATAGCCAAGACAAACCTCCTTCAATTTAGGCAGGTTTTCAACAAATAAAAATGTTAAAATCTGTGCACAGTTTGACCAATGCATGAATTGCATGCTTTGGCTTGTAACAAAAGCTAATATTAGTGTAAAATCAACACAGGGCCTTCCTTGCTTTGGATGAAAGAACCTCTGTGAAAAGAATCAAGTCCTCAGAGCTCTGGACAAATTGAAGATCAATAACAAAATGGTGAGGCGAACAAGGATCCTGAAACCTTGTTTAAAAATGGGTTATAAAATGTTCGTATTTTTTAGGTTTCGAAGATGCATAACACTAGCAATAAAGAGAAAAAAAATTTGGGGGGATTTGTAGCACAGCTTTATGAACTTCATGATTTTGTCTCTCTGAAAAACCGCAGGAGTATTTGATACTGATATTTAGGAAATGTCTCCGTGAAGTGAATCTGGCAGTCTGTCAGGGTTTCCTTGCTGTAATCAGTAATTCATCACCTTGACAACTAATTATCTAACGAGCGTTGAGACACAAGTGTAAATGTTAACTGAGGGCTTTGTTCTTTGATGCGCTTCATTAGACCGTTCTGCTCATCCGTGTACTTCTGCTGTCAGCAAATGCATTGTTGGTAATAAATTTGAAAATGTTGGGTCAATGTTGTGTTGTAATTAATGTTATAGTTTGGCTCAGAAATGTAGAAATATTATAGAAGCCACTATGAACAGTATAATAATAATATGAAAGTTACGCACACACACACACACACACACACTCACTTTGAGTCCAGAGTTGGGGGGAGGTCTTTCAGTGTTGTGGAGGATGAAGAACTGATGTTTGACATATTATTATTATGAACAGCAATGCCTTTCTTACAAGTGCCTTTGAACAGAGACTGTATTTTTATTCTTCCACACAGACACAACCATAAGAATTTAAAGGAAATAAAAATATTGGAAAACCCTGATTGAAAATTGGCGTACTGCCATTTCAGTCTGCGATCAAAAAACTATGCCGAACCGAGTATGTCTGTGTAACTTAAAAACAGTTTTTTTTCTTTTGTGCTGCATGCACAACACAAAAGACATCTTTGAACTAAAACTTTCAATGGCAGGAACACAACTTTGACACATTTATTAGGAAGGCCTGGATGACTAATCTTGAGTGTTTGTTTTTGACTGCTTTGTGCCGGTCTTATCAAACATTCGCCATTCCCCAGGTCTTTTTATCTCTTCTGTTCTGTCAGCTTGTCAACAACAGTCAAAAAGTATGTTAAACAACTTATTTGTTATTCGGCGAAAAATGAAGGGAACAAATCTGTCAAGCAACGAGACGGCAGCTCTAACCTTTGTGGGGGGAAAAGAAAGCAGAGCCGCCTTCGAAACAGGGCTTCCATTTTGATAAGAACTGAAACTTTCAGTCAAGTGTTCACAGAGTACTCATCAGCATTTGATGGGTGCCTTTTGTCACATCGCAGAAACAGATTGATTTCTTTATTTTCAGGCGTCTGCGTTGACTTGATTCCGCCTCCCATTCCAACAGTCGCCCCTTGTTGCATTTGACTTTTCCAGTTACGCTTTACTTGAGCTACACGCAGTAAAGCCTACGTTACATAACGCTGTAGTACTTATGACACGACGCCTGTCATTACCTGCCATGAAGTCACAATGAGGTCATTCAGACTGTGGCTTCAATGCCTGTCAATGCACATAAACAAGACAAAGCGCCTAATCTGTAATTCCCAAAATGGCCAGATTCACCCAGGCACGGGTTCAATTGAGCAGTCGTGGCTGTTTGTAGGGCTTTGGCGTGAGAAAACGTGCCACAATCACGGTTAGAATTAAAGTAGGGCATGTATGGTGGCCTTAGGGCACTGGAATGCAAAGTGGATGCATTTCACATTTATGCATTTGCGTTTTTGCGGTAATGAAATAGCTGTGTGATCTACTCGTGATCAAAATTTCATAGCGAGGCCTCGCTTCCCACTCCTCGTTAATATTTACATTAATTTAATTTACGAGAGCAGCTTCCACTTAACTTTTAAGAGCCCACTCGAAATAAATATGCCCTCAAGCATCATTGATGATGTGAAATGAAAACATCAGTTGACTTGCAGACGTACAAATTGCCAGTTTTTCTGTTTATAAGTTCGGGTGAAGCAAGCACATATGACACATTACAAGAGGATTGCAGTCATTTCTTAATCCGTAGGAAAATTCAAGACAAGCTTAAAACAAGGGAATGGCTACTTGTTCGTAAACGGTGGCCTGTAGCATTTATTGATCTTTCACTTTCCCCCTCGAACTGAACGGTGAAATAAATGAACACTTTAACAAAAAACAAGTGTTCAAGTGTCAGAGAAGCGTGAGTGTGTGAATCATAGCAGAGACGAATTATCTCTAATGCAGCAAAATGTCAAGCCACGTTCCGGAAACCTGCCCCGCATTATCGTGAAACAAAGTCAGTAGAAGCAAATTTACAAATTTCATAAATATCAGAGGCGTGCCATGGTTTAGGGGTGGCACCAGTTTCAGTAGACATCTGATGAAGGAATTCTTCACATGACCCAGGACCCTGTACCCCAGACCAAAGTCTGAAATCAAGACAGGATTCAGTAGTATTGGACAACCGCGTGTAAACATGGAACAAACAGAAAGCAATTAAGAGGTTTAGGGAGGCTAAGTAAAGCTAAAAGCAACCCTTCCCTTTAAAAAACAAAAAACAAAACCTTTATGTGCCAAAAGACTAGCAGGTGTCCTGGTCCCCAGCGGATGTCACATGTCAGGTTGGGGGGGGGGGGGGTGTTTGGCTGGTGCTGTGCCTCTTTTTTCGGGTGGGGGGGGGGGCTGGTGCTGTGCCTCTTTTTTCAGGATTGAGGGCCGATGGTTGTTTGGTTGTTTTCCTCCAGTCCATTCATAGCTGCTGACTCACTCCAAACAAGCATCTCTTTCTCTTGTGCTGCCCCCCCCACCCCCCCTTCCCACCCAAACCCCAAAAGTGAGGTCAGGGCACGGCCAGCCAAATGACGAATGAATGGGTGACAGTTGGAGATGCACTCTGATTGGTCAGCTCCTGGGTGAGTGACATCGATTCTGTTTGCCTTCTGTGTGGGAGGGGCGTCGCTCGTTCACGGGATTGGATGCTGGAAATTGTCACAGTATCACACCATGCAGATATAAAAAAGAAGAACAAAAAAATTGCCCAAAAATAAAAATACATATATTAACCCACCCCCAAACCCCACAAAAAAACCAAGCACACTCTGTGGCCCTTTTGAGATGCACTTGCCCCTGACTGGGTCTTCAGTCTGTTATTATTACATCGTATTTCATTTCAACACTAAAAATTAATAAATATTGCCTTCTTGGACTAATCTGTGCTTTACTTACAGTGCATTTATTTTGTACATCACGGTCATTGTAAGTGTTTATTTTGTTTTTAGTTAACATTGTTATGGTCGAGGGATTCTTCTCCCTAGTACTCTGCGGTCCCTGAAATGGAGTCGCTCGGCAATACAGTTCTTTCCTGCCAGGCTTGTCCAAAATGGCTGCTGGAGTTCAACCCCCCGAAGGTCCAGCCAAATAAAGTACCTGTGGGGGTAATAAAGACAACAATGTATGATCCATTACATTACAGGCATTTAGCAGACACTCTTACCCAGAGCGACTTACACATCTTTTTACTTAGTGTTTACAATGTATCCAGTTATACAGCTGGATATATACTGAAGCAATGCAGGTTAAGCACCTTGCTCAAGAGTACAACAGCGGTGCCCTACCAGGGAATCAAACCTGTGACCTCTAGGTTATAAGACTAGTTCCTTACCCGTTATACTACACTCCCGCCCACTGCAATGATCCAGTAACGTTAAAGCTCGCAAACTAGACATTCTTGTAGAAACAGACAACTGTGATTCCATCCAATGCTATATCTTTCACAGAATATTACTTGTCTTGCCAAGCAAATGTGGTGCCATTATAATGTTATAATACGTCAGAACTGGGGTGCCTGCAGGAAAAAGAGAATGTGTGTGTACAAGGTAAAATAAAACTGCGTTTGGTCACAAAAAAACATCTCGGTACCCAAAGCACAGCAGTATTTGGAAAAGTTCTAATCATTTCCAGGGAGCACGCCCCACTCATGAAGTCATGAAGACTGGGCGGAGCCTCAGCTTGGTTCCCCAGCTTCATTTTGGAGGGAAAACGCTCTTTCCCACTCACTGGTGAACAGGGCGCATACAGACAGAGGCGTCTCTCAAACACTGTCATCAGTGAAGGACACGCAGGGGTGTGATGATGTCACGTCTGCTGCTGTTCTCTCCGCACGGTCGGGCCCGATCCGTATCCACGCGGGATATTACCGGTGTTAGCGGCGGCGTCAGATCTCCACGTCGGGGTCCGTGAATCCCTTCTTCCCCTCGTTGACGAGGACGGGCTTTTCTGTCCTGGTGTGCCACACGAGAATCTGCGGAGGAGCCCAAGGTTCAAGAGCTCGGATTTAATACAGAATTATAAATTAAAAAAAGAAAAAACTAACAAAAAAACCTGAGGAGGAACCAAGTGCTGAGGGTCAAGTGCTCATATTTAATGCAGAATTATAAAAAGAGTGGAATAGTCTGGTGCTTCAACAGCAAGCACAGTCTGGTAACACTTCATTTGAAATATAGGCCATGAAGCCAGTATTACCCTGTTATAAGCGTGGCATAACACCTGTTATAAAAATGCAATTAAGCTAGTAATAAATGCCATTGCAATGACATAAATGTATACCGTGGTGAGTTATTTCAGAGTCTGCTATGTAAACTTTGCTGCATACATTATGACAATATCACAGTCACATGATGCTTATCATGAACTGTAATACAGTTACAGGCTGGTGATTTGTCACGATTATGGCAGCATTATGTAGGGTTATTGGTACACAGCTCACGTAAAAGTGACAACCTAATACAAAAATAATTCTTGTCTGCAAATTCCCATCTGCAAATGCTTATCCGTGTCACGGTCTAATCTGTGTAATGAAGAGGGAGGAGAGCATGACTTCTCAGAGCTTTAATGAACAGGATGTGACTGATAATTCAACGCTTAGCGATGACTTCCTCAGAGTCAAGTGATGTTTGACACAGAAACGGAAATTAAACTTCAGCTCTGTTCCTTGAACGAGCTCCGGTGTTCCTCCTTCTCCAGTCTAGACCTTTCTTTGAAGTTACGGTCCCAATGTACCTAAACTTTACTTCTCCCGCAACAATATTCAGCTGAATCATCTGCATTATCGCCATGGGAGCCTGCATCGTATCCTGTTTTCAGTGTGTTCATTTGTATGTTTATGTAGGTGTGAAACTTGAAACAGTGGTAACTGTTCTTTGCTCTGGTAAGAGAGATGCTACGTAGCCTCGTAGCTTCTTGAAAGTGGGGGGAACTTTTTTTGTCAGGCACCGGGAGCACAAAAAGGCCAAAAGCCTGAAATGTGTGGAAGAGCAAAGCAGCAGCACTCTTGTCTTACGGTGCTGAAAGAGCCTTTTTTCTCTTATCATGAAAGGAAATACATCAGGGGAAAGGGCAGTCAATGCCAGCTTTCACTTGAGTCTGAAATAGCTTCAAAACAGCCCAAAACCCCAGCAACACAGGATGGGGTGAATCATAGATGGGTTGTATAAGCCTTTACGCACATGAAAGAATGATTCTTGCCAGTGAGCCTTTTTACTCAAAGAACATTGCTCGAATATTGCATTAACGGTATTCTGGTGCCCACGGTGATCTGTTTTATAGACCGTAGAGTACACCTGTTCATTTAGAGAATGGATTTCCCTGTCCTCCAAACACTGTGCCATTGTAAGTATCTCAGAAACCCTTGTTATTGATTCACACTGTTAAGCCAATAGAGTGATTTGGTGTGGCTGCATGAGAACCCTAGCAGAGGTACACTTTCAGAGTAGAATGTAATCTCAGCAGTGTTCATTTCACTGAGCCTGTAGGGCCTCCAGGAGAGATGAAGCAGGGTGCTAAGCTTCACTGGAGACCAGCAGGATCTAAAATTCATTTCCACCTGGCCCACCCCACCACTGCCCCCCCCCCCCCCCATGAATAATGCACATACACGTCTGACAAGCCGGACGCCCTCCCCTTGGGTGCACCGAGGGGGGGTAATAGATGGAGCTGAAGAGGGGCATTATGAAGATGAGAGCAGTCAGAGAGCGGTCTACAGCCTCTCCACTCCTGCTGAGAAGACCCCGCTACCCCCCCGCTACCCCCCCCCCCCCCCACCCATCACGCAGCCGGGGAGAGGTCCTCCAAGGCGGCCCTCAGCCAAATCACTTTCCTGTCTGTCAGGAGTCACAGGCCTCAGCCTGTCTCTCTTCAATTAGCTGCTGTCAGTCATGTCAAACATATCAATCATATTTAGTTTGAGTTTATTGGCAAATTAATGTTTCACAACAGGGCTGCCCAGCCCTGTTCATGGAGATCTGTCCTCCTGTACATTTTCACTTAACCCTTAACAAAGCACACCTCATTCAATACATGAATGTCATTTAGCAGAGTGACTTTTTCTTACATAGCATTTACATTGCATCCATTAACACAGCTGGATATATACTGAAGCAATGGAGGTTAAGTACCTTGCTGAAGGGTACAACAGGTTACAAGACCAGTTGCTTACCCATTATACTACACTGCCACCATTCAACAGCTAGATGTCTTGTTGAGCAACTAATTAGTAGAATCAGATGTACTGAATTAAGGTTGAAACCTACAGGACGGTAGATCTCTAGGAACAGGGCTGGGCAGCCCTGTATTACAGTAGTACGGTCACTGGAATCTTACCCGAGGTGCCCCCTGAGGTACAAGCCGCCCCTCCCTCCTCACCTTGGTGCAGTTGGCTGCTTTGGGCTCCAGGTCGTTGAGGGTCACCAGTTCCCTCAGCAGGCTGCTCTCCTGATAGCCTCCCTTGACGCCGCGCAGCTTGAAGTAGGCCTGGGGCTTGAAGAGCACGAGCCGCAGGTTGACGGCGAATCCCGCCATGTCGATGGCGAAGGGCCGGTGGGGGTCGAACACCGTCTTCCAGCCGTACACCTTGCCGGCGGCGTTGACCTTGGGCGACTCGTAGCGAAGACCCCCAACGAAGGCCACGGGCCACACGGAGACCTTCCGGGTCAGCCGCATCTGAACACGGAGCCAGAGCGTTAGCCTCATAGCGCTGGAGCACGCTAGGAACGATCCCCAACGAGGTTCGCTTTAAAGGGGTTTGACGCAGGATGCTGGGGCGAAAAACCCTTTAACATACATCTCGGAGTGGATTATTCTGCTTATAATATAACGATTAAAATATAACGATGGGTCATTGACGTTTTGGGGACATTCACTCCCCAAATATCGACTTTTTAGCCATGTATTGAATTATCATATCAACAATGACACTGGGCATGGTACTGTTTCAGTATGTTGCTATGGTTACATCGGTTGGTTATCTAGCCAGGTAGCTTATAAATTTAGAAGAGTGAATAAACCTGACCCAGTCTACTTGTAAGTTAAACATTTTTAATGGACACCTTACAGCCAATCAGAATTGAGGATTCACTTAGACACTTGATAACAATGTGTTTATCAGGTGTTCCTCTGTTAAGTATTTGTTAAATAGAGGTTCTTTCCTGAAATGGGAGTAAACAGACCAACAACCAAGACAAACTGTCTAAGTATAGCTATGTTTGATTAGCATGTGGAGAATATTCATTTGGGTGGGAAAACTTTCAGAATATTAATTTGCATGGTTCATAAAATTCAGAAACTTACACCACTCATTTATGTCATATTGGGAGAGGCTTCTGCAGGTACACTCAACTCTCAGCTGGCCCTTTTATAAACATATAAGTGCAGGCGGAGATATTTTCTGTATTTTAGATTTAAGGTACCCTGTTTCAGTTGATTTAACTTGAATGTGTTACTGGTGTCAGTTGATAAATTTGTAACAAGGCATACACTGATATATGAAAAAGTTCATGTTGTTAAAAGTGAAATAAAAGGTGGTTACTGCAGTCTAGCTCTTTGTTTTGTCATAAAATAAGTAAATGCAGAAAATAACAGTGAACATAAATTTACCCCGGCTACAACACTCAGAGCGAGACAACTGTGTATAGTCTATAAATATAATTTATTCCATGATCTACATCAATCTGATTTTAAGAGCAGCAAAAGCAACCTCTTAAGAGAAAGTTTTTTTATTGTGTTATTTTGCCTATCTGCCTAACTGTGTGGAAACAATGTCAATCGATCAGTATTTATTTTTACAGCACATTTTATACACAGATCTACAATGCACAAGGTCGTGTTTGTCAGAGCTGATGGCTTGGCTTCACAGGGAAGTCCAAAGCAATGGTGTGGGAAAAAATAAAACTGCCCCTATAAAAGTGATAGGTGTGTATGCACGTGCACACAAACACACACACATACAGGGAGGTATGCACATATGTCCATGCACAAATGCGCACACACACACACACACACACACACACAGACCACACACATGCACACACATACTCACGCATGTACCCACTCACTCTTATATTGTACTAAGATGTGATATCTGTTTGGAATCTCCATCCTTCAGTTCACTGGTGCTCTCATTGGAACCCAGATAAAGACACACTGCCTCTGAGCATAGCAGGCAGCTGCAGCTGGAACCAGAGGTGTCCTCTGATGGTATTAAATCAAACCTGCACTGGCCTCTGAGGTGCATTGTTACATATTTTTTTTCTGTTAGTATATGGGGACACTTTAATGCGCGGTTCACTGAGCTGAGACCGTAGGGGGTATGGGGCAGAGATGAACAGGGGGAGAAAGATAAAGAGAGAGGGAGAGGAGAGAGAGAGGACAGAGACAGATATGACAGACGGTGTGTGTTTATGTTGCATGTGTGTATAGTGTGGCATGGCTCAGGTAATGCATTTATATTAGTGACAGTGTTATTGTTGTCTGTGACATTTGCTTGGGCAACACTGCATGTCTTGCTAACAAAGCACCTTGAAGCTGAATACTTAAAAATTGAGAGAAAGAGGGAGAGAGATACAAAAAGAGAGAGAGGGAGAGAAAGAGGGAGAGACAGAAAGACAAACAGCACCTCTGAAGGGAACAGGGGAGAAAGAAGGACATAACAGCAGTACCTGGAATATAAATAAAGAGCTCCTGTAAATAAGCTTCGCCGTTTCCAAAAGAGGCAGCATAAGCACTTTTTTTTAAAACACCGGATGAATAATTAATGTGCCCTTCTGCGTGATGCATGGTTTCTTCACAGTGAGAAATACATGTTTTATGGGTCATTTTAATTTCGCGCGATTCGCAGAGGGGGCCGGCGGACGTGTTCCTCTGTCAGGGCTGGCTGGCGGGGAAGATGAATGGAGGACAGAGAGCGGCTCTGTTTCGCGGCTCTGTTTCGCGGCTAATAGTCCTCGGGCCCTTTACCGGGGGGGGACGGGCGACGCGACGACCCTGCCGACGAGGCTGTGAGGGATCGGCGACGGCCGAAAGCGGCGGCTCTTCCGTCTGCGCAAAAAAATCCTCTGTCCGTACCGCTCCCGCCGGGGTGGTACACGGCGGCCATTTTAGAGTGTGGACAGCGGGCGAGCTGGAGGAGCGGAAGAGGATTTATTTACACAATTAGCCGCGAGACTATGAGATCAATAGACGTCTGGGAGAGAGAAAGAGACGGTCGCTGTGTTTGTATGTGGAGAGAGAGAGAGAGAGAGAGGGAGAGAGAGAGAGAGATATGATAGTATGTGTATGTATGTATCGTTTATGTCGTATGCGTGAGAGATATTGGAAATCTGCTCCAAATGTCACTGTTGCTCACCATAAGTGTTGTGAAATCTAACAAGGCCGAACTGGGATCCAGATTTAATGCTTCCTCCAGAAGGCAATTACTGTGAGACACACAGAGGAGGCAGCAGCCCAGGTGTGCTGTTGACCTTTCCGTGCTGTGTGTGGAGGGGTGGGGGGTTTTAGACAGCGTAAATTGGGCACAAGCAATCTCAGACGATGCTCTGAGTCACTTTGATTTGTTGCTCACCAAACCCATTGACGACATGGCAATTTTGTTCAAGCAAGGCCAAGCAATTACTCCGACTTTGTAAGTGGGGATCCATATGCCAGGAGAACCAGATGGCTTCTAGATGATTCTAAGGTCACCTGCCTGGCCGGGCACACTTTAATTATCACTCGCCTGAGCGATTTGTACGTCCCAGCTTCATGGCGAATTACATTCGAGGAAAAACAAAACAAACAGAACTATAATAACAAGAAAAGAAAACAGTGAGGTTTTTGATTTTGTGCCTGTTTTCTGTGAGACTCGGTTTCCAGAATTCGATGCACATTCTCGGGCAATCTGGCAGCGAGCGCCACTGCCCCCCCCCCCCACCCCCCTACCCCCCCCCCGGCGAAGCGAGAGGTCGAGAGCGAGGCAGGATCCGCGCAGGACACAAACGACCGCGTCCCCCGGAACGGCGGTAAAACGGTCGAAAGGCCCGACAGCCTTAACGGCCGCGGCCATCATTCACCGTGACGACCAGACAGCCGCGCCTCCTGTGGTTGCTCGGCTACCTCGTTAAAAACCTGAGGGGATGGAGAGCTTTTAGGGTGGCGTGTGTGTGTCCTACCAGCGATTAGCCAGGAGAGGTACCGGCGGTCTCATCAAAACGACAGGTACCAGTATTTACGAGGGCACTTTAACACCAGCAGGATGTGACTAAATTGTAAATTGTAAACTTTAATGCTCTCAAATCTCCTCTAATACTTGTTATGAAGCCACTCATTTAGGCTGAGTTTCTGTGGCCCTGAACACTGATTGCTGGATATGACCTTTCCTCAGTTCATTGTCTGCATTCAGATTTGTGCTGGTGAAGCCCTGTGTTGAATTAATTTGTGATTAAATGATACGCGGGCATCACATTGCCCGACATCTACCAAACTCTGTCTCTTTTATCTCCCCCTGCCCACTTTCTGTTCACCATTCAAATAATGCGCACAGAGTTCCTTTTCAACCTGAAAGCAGCGAGTATTACCCCGTTATATTTTAATCTGAGAGGACGCTGCTTTCAAAGCCAAAAATGTGACATTTCAGTGCATTATGGGAGTCAAATATTGAATGGATGGAGCAAATACTCCCCGAACACACAGTCATGACATTTCTGCATATTTTCAGTTTCCATGGAGAGAAGTCTATCTCAGCCAAGCCTTATTACTTGTGTCCACATAACTGTCGGCCATTCTGGTTGATTGTCCACTAAATGAATACATATAAAGATGAATATTAACTGGTAAGGCCTGATTCATAAAGTGTTCCACATTAGGAGGGCTGACCTAGGATCAGCCTTCTCCTGTCCCCATCATGACCTTCTCCAGCATTGGACAACGGCCAACACTGATCCCAGATCAGCCCTCCTGCCCCGTGACGGTGTAAGGAGCGGCGGGCCGTGACCTCACCTCCTCAAACAGCTCCAGGCTGTAGGTGTTGTCGTCGTCGGCGAAGTAGACGACCCCCGGCTGGCTGCCGTTCAGGCTGAAGGTCTCCCGGAGCCAGCGGAGGGCCAGGTTCCTCTGCATGGTCCCGCGGGGGATGCGGGGGTCCCGCGCGTCCCCCCTCAGCTTGTAGTTGCGGGGCGTCTCCACGTTGAGGTGGGTGTAGTTGAGGCCCGTCTCGCGGAGCAGCCGGGTGACCAGCGGCGTCTGCCGCTGCGAGTCCTCCACCAGGATCCAGTGCAGGTTGGGCACGTGCAGGAAGGTGTTGGCCAGCCTGGTGAGCTCCGCCTTCTGGACGGGCCGGCTGTAGGTGGGGGTGACGACGTGGATGGTGGGGAGCACGTCGGACCAGGGCGGGGGGCGGGTGTACACGTACTCGGTGCGCACCACCTCCACTATGTCCTTGTCGGGAGAGCAGTACTCCCTGGAGTCCGAGCCCTGGCCTGCGTCTCTCCTGGTAGGGCCCCTGTCATCTAGGGGTACAGGAGGACAGGCCAGACATGGAGCTGTCCTGAGTTACTGAATTACTGTCTAAGTTCCATGCCATGTGGAGCAGATTTCCATTCCCCACCCCCCCTTCCACCGATCCAGAACTTTAAATAGCTGCGAGGCGGTTTCAACGTACTGCGATCGTCCTCAGAATGATAAAGAGCTCTTTTTCTAAGTGGTAGCAAGCTGTACAAAGGCGAAAGCACGTACCAGCGAATGGAGAGAAGTCTTGACAACTGAACAGCGATGGGATAGCTTTATCGAGCGACCAATTGGAGTAACCACTGAATCAGAAGTGAAGTCCGTTTTCTGCTGATTGCATTCCAGACTAACAGTGGCCTTCGTCCCTGTGTTATTACAGATCAATTCCTGTTCCACACTCTAAAAACACTGTCCGCTCCACATAACTCACCACAATCACCACTGGCAACGTTCTTAGCAACTTCTGCCAGAGAAGGCCTTCTCTCTGTCCATTTTGTATAAGAAATATACAATAAACTGCCCTAATGCTCTCTGAGCTACGGTACTGTGCTATGGGGAATAGGGTCCAGACTGACTGATCTGTGTGTTTTGTGCTGATCTTCATTCACAAAGCGACTCGGTCCGATTCTCCGACAGCTCAACATTTGTTTGCAGAGTCTCCAAGTTCATTTGTTTTTTTAATATAAGGCCGTCACCTTGCAAATACTGGAGGAAGCTCGCGGCTCCCTGTGCTGCTGTCAGTCTAAGGGCATCACATTAAACTCCTCCTCGCCTAGGGCTTCAGACGAAGGCCGTGAATCAGCTGGGAGAGACTATTACAGCAAACACTGCTTAAAGTCACGAGGATTAAATGCCATCTCCTTTTGACTCGAGCGTCTGTGTTTGTTTATTCATTTTTTATGCTAACACTCCATTCTGTGGGGACAACAGGCAACTCATTTCAGTGGATCTGAAGCACTTTTCATTTTATAGTTATAGATGATTTGAATGTCATATATATATATATATATATATATAAAACAGCATCAGCCAATATAGCCAGACTAATATCAATAATTGATCCCAATCAATATCGCATCCCACACATATTTATGAGTCCGACAAGCAACTATAACTCGCTCTTTTTTACAGCTTATCAACCAGCAAGGATAATTCATCAGTCTTTTTGCAGAAAGTCAAATCAATACATTGAGCTCAATATGTCAGAATTAAATCCTTATTAGAGATACAGTTACATATGGGCTTGAATGTGTTCAGGGCTATAGCTGACAGCTCATGTATGTATAAATTATTGTGTAAACCACTCACATACCACTGGGGGGAAAAGACAAGCAGAAAATATCTTCAAAGACCTGTCCCAGTCCGAGACGAGCCTGGGGGGGGGACAGAGGCGGAGTCCTTACCCTTCCGGATGGCGAGCAGAGGAGCGATTGCACTTTGATGCCAGACTGTGATGAGTAAGGTCCACGGTAACACGATCAACACGATGGCAAGGACGTCTCTTCTCTTCAGCATCTCCAGCGTCAGGCTCACACTTCGTCATTACCTGTGAGGGCGTAGAACAGGCGTGAGCATCATTACCTGTGAGGGTGTAGAACAGGCATGAGCATCATTACCTGTGAGGGCGTAGAGGGAGGGGGAGGAGGGCGTAAGAGGGTTGCCTATTGAAAATCCAGGGCACAGGAAATAGCTATTCTTCATTTTAGTGCACAAAACTTAGATAAAACCACATTAGCTACTTTAATGGTAGAAAAGACAGCTACTACAGTAATTCTTGCTTAAACAGATATGGAATTAAATATATTATGACATAACAGTATTTAAGATGATCTACCCATCATTACATTATATGAATGTCGGAGAGCCTGTCATTATCTGAAATGGTAAGGAACCCAGCCACTAATTGACATCTGTTTAAGTACAGTACAAAGACACTACGGGGATTCCACACCATTCAATGTTTTGTTTTATTCTGACTTATCTGTGAGTAACTAAATGGACAGAATGACCTGCACAAATGTTCTCCAATCACACGGCAGCTGCCAAAGGGAATGGGCGCCATTTTGTGGTGGTAAAGCACCCACAGAGGAAACCATAAAGCCACCGGTCTCCTGTACATGGGGCAGCGGCAGTTTAAACCGCTCCCAGAATCCCACTGAAAAGCCAACGAGGGAGCGATTGAACCTTCTGTACTGCATTACTGCAGCAGAGCTGCTGGTGTAATTACATTCAGCTCAGCTCAAGAGGATTTTCATTACATCTGATAGGACCCATAGCCTCAGTGATACAGTACACTTTATTCATTTATTTATTTATTTTTAATTTGGCCCAAGCTGTGTTGCCATGATACAGCTAGAAGTACAGTAGTCCCTTCTGAAAGCAATTCAAATCTTCATCAGAACAGAAAGCAAAAATTACGGTTTTGAGAGTCATATATAGGACTGGGGGGAGGGGCATTTCAAAACGGTATCGTATGGAAAAAGATTTTGGTGATTATAAGGATACTTTCATACTGTCCTAATAAATGATCAGAGAGACTAGCTTGTGGTGTTTCTTTCTCTTTTTCCACAGAGGTGCCACTGAAGAGTTTGATTCAGTCTCCATTTTGTCCCTCTTTCAGCATTTAGCACCTTAGCCACTGTTTGTGGGTATCTCCGGGTCTCTGTGTGTATCGCAGGTCCTTGAGACGCTGGGGTAGATTTCACACTGGAGACATGATGGTCATGTGACCTCGTTTCCTTTATTTTATTTGTTGGTAACTGGCTTCTCTGGCCCTTTTTCCTTCCCCTGGAAAAGCCTCGTTCTCTTCCTCTGCCTTCATGCGCACATTAGAGCCCCTTTTGTGTCGGTCTGAAAAGCGATGGAGTAAAATCACAAAAGAGACGGTGTGGCGTCGGGCCTGAAGCCCGGGGACCTGAGAGCTCGTCTGGCCGAGAGCCCAAGAGGCCGTCTTAGCGGGCGAGCGAGCTCCTCCTGAAGGGGCCGCCTCTTCTGTTCGGCTTTTTGTTCTGAACGCGTACGTGCGCATGCAGACCAGGCCTCTATCTCTGCTACAGCCACACCGCCCACGCTGGGAAACAAAGGGATCGGTCCTGAAAAACGGGGGTCCGTGGATGATAAGAGGCGTGGATAAACAAACCCCCCCCCCCCCCCCCCACCACCCCACCCCCGGTGTCTTTGGTGTCTTTAACGTTGATAGCTCTTTGTGAGCGAATGTGGAAGGTTAGTTCAAACCCTTAGAGGCACGCTGTCCTCCTCTTCTGGAGGAAATGCACTTTCTGTCCTCTGCATTTAACCCATCCTAGCCACTTAGGAGCAGTGGGCAGCCACAGTGCAGCGCCCGGGGACCAGCTCCTGTTCTGAGGCCAGTGCCTTGGTCAAGGGCAATGGCAGGAGTGCACCTAACCTGATATCAGCCACTGCCCTTTATCAAGTGTGTAAATGCTGTGTGGTGTGTTGTGCTGCTAAGCGCTGGACATGCATGTGCTTTTGAAGCTGAAAGTAACTGATAATCAATGCAATATGAGCTGTTGAGGTGGGTCAGCTTCGATCAGCACTCCCACACATGCAAATAATCACCAGCCGCATTGTATCCAATGAAGCAAACGTGCTCTCATTTGCTCTCTAACTGAGAATAGAACCATGCTGTCCATGGTTCAGGTTTGCACATGAGCTCAAATAATTGTAAAATGATTTAATTGAGGTAATATGAGCAGTGCTATTTCTTTCAGTGTCTACTCTCATGTGTAGTCCTGGCAACTTTTTTTCCCCAGGGCTGCTCGTAGCTCTGTATCCGACACTAAAAGAGGAAGTCTGCGAAATCTGTCTCGTCTTATAAAGCCTTATAAAATGTTCAGACACCATCACAGTTGGCTGTCGTCCTCGAGGGGGAACCAGGAGACCTGCTTCATGTCTTTAAACAGCCGCAGAACACAACCTTTCCCTTTTTCACAGGATCAAATCCCCAGATACAGTCACAATGCAGCATTATTCAAGAGAGATTTGGATTCATATTTCTGCAGCAGAAATACCCAGCAAAACCAAAAGGAATAATAATAAATATTCTACAAATAATACAATGTGGTGTCCACTACATGCCAAGAGTCTATAATTTTATCTAATTACTAAAGTGTTTCCTTAATATGGTGTAACTGTTAAAACATGCGAAAGTATGAACATGCAATTATGACTTTGTGAAGGGCAATGAGTTGTTCTAATGAAACATAGATGTATCATTTTATGGACAATGACAAAGATAAATGTGCTGTTCCAATGAAACACATGAAACATAGATGAGACATACCCTTTTATGGATAATGAGGAAGGTATAAATAAATTACTGGTGAATAAGAACACAGGAATGCATAAGGAAGAGAAGATAGCATCCAGCTCATCTGGAAAACCCAGAACAGCGTCAAAACCCCCAAGGGCCTCGGCCTTTATGTGAGGTTTCAGGAATTAAGGAGAAGTGGAACATGGCGATACATGACAGCGCTGTTATATATTTACACTGCCAGTGTGCCCCAGGGTCTGAAGCAGGTGAGCTAACGCTGACCTTTTGCCACCTTGTGTTGTGTCTGAAAAGCTCTGGAGAGATTCTGGCCTCTTTATTCAGAGCAGGGGGCAGCAAGAGCTGCTGCTTTGGGGGGCATATGAATGGGGGGGTGGTGGCTTTTACCACTGTTTCTGTTCTTTAAAAAGGAAAATAGAAGAAAACCACTTAGAATATGCTTAGCATGAATAAACAATGATTGTGGTGAAGAGGCGATAAAATTGATTGAGATTTTACATAACTGAGGCAACTTCTTAAGAGCGGCTATAAACGTAAGTGGCAATACTTGTCACAGATCATAATCGTTATTGACCGGGCTGCTTATAGGGTTTTTACGGGTGAAATCCGCCGCGGTCACGTGACATAAAGGATGTTTCCCCCGCGTGGCTGCGCTAGCCGTACTCACCTACGACCGCGAGGCGCTCATGACCACGCCCAGCTGTGCAGCAGAGGTCATGTGCCGCTGTGAGGAGAGTCAGCTGACCATGACCCGAGGAGCGGACCACTCCCCCGCCCGAGCGCCTGGGAGACAGGAAGAGGAAGTTGCGTTCACGCCTCAGTGTTCCAGCGACCTCCGAAAGCTGAGCTCCTGAGTTAGAAAGCCAGACCCACGGGCTGTCTGAGGTCACTAAGGCCCTCTGCCCAGTTCACTGAGCTAACAATTAAAACCTGGATAGATGAGCAAATCCAGACCATTAATATTGACTATATCATTACACCATAGAGAGCAACTACAGGGTCTTATGATGGAGTGGATATGGTGGCTTGTTTTCTTGAAATCAAGACAGATAAAATATTTTTTTCAAATTATTTTTTTCAATCTGCATTTCTTTTGGTTCCCTATCAATCAGGCTCAGGTATCTGAATCATATATTGGCAGGTAATCCATTCTTCATATCATGCTAGAGAATTTAAATGAAAATTAAAAAAAAAAAAAAACAGACTTCAATTTGATTAAATAAATCTAGACATTACAAAAAATGGACTTGAATTCTTTTATTCAAATAAGTCTATTAATTACATGTCATGGCAGATTAGAGCACAACAGGCAAGATTAATGTTAGCTATGTTAGCTACACATTGGTATGGATTTTTGCAGATAATTAATTGCCTGGTTGTTAATCAAGGTAAGATAAGACAAAATGATTGAACGGTAAGATTACAGCCTCTTCTATTAACAGGTTACAAGTCACTGCTGGGTAGTCATGGATCTCAGCCCATTTGCCATTAAGGCAGCTCTGTAGGATCATGGTCGGGCACTGGGGAATCAGAGTTCCAACTCCAAGGCTGTGCATGTGATTCCCAGCTTTAGCACTGCTGCTGCCCTTGAGTACGTGTGCATAACCTGAATTGATTCAGTAAATATTCAGCTGTCTGAATGGATCGTGTATTTGAAGAATATAAGCTGGATAAGTCTGTCTGCTCAATGCCTAAAATGCAAATGTAATTGCATCGGCTACAAAGGCTTGGGATCCCCAATCCTGGGAACCTATTTGTCTTACTGCTAAAATATGTGTAGAAAATGGCCTCTTCTCTCTGCACAGCAGGTCCAGTGACCTGCTTGTGTGTGCTGCGATTTGATTGGTCAAAGCACCGTCTAATGTATCAAATAAGTCACAGCTGTTTTGTGTGTTCGATTGGAAATGCTGCGCCACATCAATTTATCCACTTCAAATCAAAGCGGCTCAAATGGCTAATTTTCTGAGTGTGAAACAGGACATGATGCTGTTAGTCATGGACACCTGGGGGGAGAGGGGGGGCGTTAGTGAAGCAAACAAGCAGCCAGAAGCGTGTCCTGAATTCTTTCATGTCTCTTCAGATGTCCACTTGACCACTCCTGTTTCTAACGGCAGAGCGCTTAAAAGTGTGCACTTCTTTTAGGGCTAATCAGCGGAGAATAGAGCCCTACATAGGGAACACGCAGGACTGAGGAAATGAAAATTTGTAACGCATGTTACTGGCTCACACTGCTTTCTTCTGCAAACTGATCAATTTTCTGTCAGAACAGTTCCAGATATAAAACCTAGCCATCCGTGAGAAGAGAG